>NC_090646.1:393824656-394124656 GCF_040937935.1 Hyperolius riggenbachi
AAATGCAATGCGGGCAAACATGTCAGTACAAAATAAACGCAATGCGGGCAACATGTCAGTACAAAATAAACGCACTGCGGGCAAACATTTCACCAGAAAAGAAACGCACTGCGGCCAAACATTTCACCAGAAAAGAAACGCACTGCGGGCAAACATTTCACCAGAAAAGAAACGCACTGCGGCCAAACATTTCACCAGAAAAGAAACGCAATGCGGGCAAACATTTCGCCAGAAAAGCAACGCACTGCGGGCAAACATTTCGCCAGAAAAGAAACGCAATGCGGGCAAACATTTCGCCAGAAAAGAAACGCACTGCGGGCAAACATTTCACCAGAAAAGAAACGCACTGCGGCCAAACATTTCACCAGAAAAGAAACGCAATGCGGCAAACATTTCGCCAGAAAAGAAACGCACTGCGGGCAAACATTTCGCCCGAAAAGAAACGCACTGCAGGCAAACATTTCGCCAGAAAAGAAACAATGCGGGCAAACAATAACATTTCACTAGAAAAGAAACAATGCGGGCAAACATTTCACCAGAAAAGAAACAATGCGGGCAAACATTTCACCAGAAAAGAAACAATGCGGGCAAACATTTCACCTGGAAAAGAAAGCATTTACTCACCTGGCAGAAGTGTCCGGCCTCTGGCGCGCTGCTCCGTCCCGGGACCGTCTTCCTCCTCCTGCTCTTCTCTCCCGCGCTGACAGGGCTACGGCAAGATGGCGCCCGAAGCCCTGTACTAGTGACACAAATAGGTCTCCAGTACAGGGCTTCGGCAGCCATCTTGCCGTAGCCCTGCTCGCCTGCCGGTGTCAGAAACAGACACCGGAAGAGGAGGCTGGAGCGGGGCTGCGGGCAATGAACTGGCACGGCGTCTATAGACGCCGCTGCCAGTTCATTGAGGAGAGAGTGGCCAGAGTCCCGAGGCCGGGACGTCCCGCTGCTGAAAGCGGGACGTTTCCCGGGACCTCATTAAGCCTGGGACAGTGGACCCCGAATCCGGGACGTGTCCCGGGCAATCCGGGACGTCTGGTCACTCTATTTAAAGTGTACCTGAGAGCAGAAATAAGAAAGATTTCACACTTACCCGGGGCTTCCTCCAGCCCCACGAGCACCGCTGCATCCCTCGCCGTCCTCCTGAGTTCCTCCGTTTGGCCGCACTCAGCCCTGGTAACTGGCTCAGTCGCGTCAGTTGGGCTCTTCTGCGTATGAGCGACTGAGCCAGACTGCTGACTGCGGTGGAATTGTGAATTGGCACTTCAGGGTAATGATGGTTGGTGATTCAAGGATTAAGAGTCTTTTGGTTAATCCAACTGGCAAAAGTAAAACCTTTTGAGCAGTAGGATTTTAAGCCCGCCCACCACGTCACGGTAGACTCTTTTCGGACGGGTCCTACACTACACTATGCTAGCCTACTCTAATTAGTGCTAGTCACCCTAATAACCCTACGCTACTGCTGGATCCAGGTCTGCGGTATGTGTGCCCTACTCTAACCCTATATCTCCTGCTCTGATTGGTGGCGACCACCAATATGCCCTGCTCTAAAGTTGTGTGTGCGCACGCGCGAGGATAGGCCTAATCTAATCCTAATCTCATCTATGTGGTTAGCCCTATGCTACAGTCTATGGGGTGGGGTGTTAAGGTGCTCATACACCTATGGATTTTATGTTGAATGTCGGGGATCGGGACCCGATCCCCTAGGGCAGTGTTGGCGAACCTATGGCACACGTGCCCAAGGCGGCACACGGAGCCGTCTCTGTGGGCACGCGTGCGGTGTCCGCTACCACCACTGATCCCATAACCCCCGCCGCCGCAGTAGTGATGAGTTGTTCGCGAAGAGCCGGCTCGAAGAGACGATTCTCTTCAGCGAACGAGCAGAGCCAAAGCTCTGCCCCCAGCCCCTCCCCGCTCTGCTCACAGGGGTGCCAACGTCAGCACGTCCTGTCAGCACGGGACTTTCGGCTGGCTGGTAATCGTGGAGCTGCGCGCCGCCGCCGGGACAGGAGACTTCTGTCAGTTGAGTTTTTTTTTGCATGTGAAATGTTGTCGAAATTGCGTTATTTACTGCTGACCTGCGTCCACATTGTGTTATTTTCTGCTGACCTGTGTCCACATTGCGTTATTTTCTGCTGACCTGTGTCCACATTGTGTTATTTTCTGCTGACATGTGTCCACATTGCGTTATTTGCTGCTGACCTGTGTCCATATTGCGTTATTTTCTGCTGACCTGTGTCCACATTGCGTTATTTACTGTTGACCTGTGTTCATTTTGCGTTATTTACTGCTGACCTGTGTCCACATTGCGTTATTTACTGCTGACGTGTCCACATTGCGTTATTTTCTGCTGACATGTGCCCACATTGAATTATTTACTGCTGACGTGTCCACATTGCGTTATTTACTGCTGACATGTGTCCACATTGCGTTATTTACTGCTGAAATGTTGTCCACATTGCGTTATTTACTGCTGAAATTTTGTCCACATTGCTTTATTTACTGCTGAAATGTTGTCCACATTGCGTTATTTACTGCTGAAATGCTGATTCACATTGCGTTATTTACTGCTGAAATGCTGATCCACATTGCGTTATTTACTGCTGAAATGCTGATCCACATTGCGTTATTTACTGCTGAAATGCTGATCCACATTGCGTTATTTACTGCTGAAATGTTGTCCACATTGTGTTATTTTCTGGTGAAATACTGCCCACATTGCGTTTATTTCCTGGTGTCTAGGGTAACTGTTGCTGCATTTATTATTTAATGGTCATAGTTGGCTATATTTGCTGCTTTGGGGTTACGTTATACTATTAAATAGCATCACACAGTTTCTGCACACCCATGATGCGAATCCTCGTTTCACCACATCATGGCGGAAACACTGCTTTCTTATGCCTCGCTGTTACATCATTACGTTAGCTCCACCCATACAATGTCATGGCCACGCCCATTTTTCACTGCGCGCCCCGCAACTACCCCACCTCCGGCACTTAGTGATAAATAAGTCGATTTTGGGTCGCAGTTTGGGCACTCGGCCTCTGAAAGGTTTGCCATCACTGCCCTAGGGCGACATTGCTGTACAGACGCGTGTCAACTATGTAGCTGACAACGCGTTCTGTTGCTATGTGGGGGGGGGGTGGAGGGAGGATGGAGCAGCGCATGCGTAATGTCACGCGGTGGGGGGCGCAATTAACGCAATTGGCTGTTGCGGGGGTGAGTTGATCCGCCTGGCGGATCACTTGGGGGTCGTGGCTGCTGTACGCGCGCCTGACTATTGGCTTACGAAGTCGTAATTGGCCACTTTAGTCAGGCGGGTACATATAATTGAGAGCCCTTCCACACCGGGGTGGTGCGGTATTTCTACCGCACCCCACCGTCAGGCAATGAAAGTCTTTGGAGACTTTCATACTGCAACTTTACAGCGTGGCGGAAGTGACTTTTCCACCACATCCCTGGTGCAGGTCCAAAACTACGTTAGCGATGCCTTGGCCCGGAAGTCATGTTAGTCTATGGCGATGCATAGTTTTTTTTAAAAAAAGTTTGACGCAACGGCGCTTGCGCGGAAGCATATTTTAACAATACACTTCTGTGCACTTCCGTACACCTGAAGCAGGAAGTGACGCGATTAATTTCCTGCTTGGACTGTGGCCAGACGGAACACCGCACAAAAGCGCGGTGTTCCCCGAAGGCCTGTTTTTGACGGTGCAACGCTGATTTATAGTGTGAAACCAGCTTCAAGGTGACGTTCACTGCAGTGGATGACAGTCACTGCAGGAGATTAGTTGAAGCAGGCGTACACTGCAGGGGATGACAGTCACTGCAGGAGATTAGTTGAAGCAGGCGTACACTGCAGGGGATGACAGTCACTGCAGGAGATTAGTTGAAGGAGGCGTACACTGCAGGGAATGACAGTCACTGCAGGAGATTAGTTAGTACACTGCAGGGGATGACATCCAAGAGAAGACGGGAGCTGCAGGGATTATCAGCTGGAGGAGATGGTAGGAGCTGGAGATGGTGGTTGCAGATGATGATCAGAGCTGCTTGAAATGAAGCACAATGGATGAGAAGGAGGAGGAGCTAGGAGCTGCATGAGAGGGCTGGAGCTGCTGTAGATGGTACAAGCTGGAGAACATGTGAGAGGATGCAGGAGGTGACAGTCACTGCAGATACTCACAGTCAGTAGAGAATATGGCAGGAGCCAGGGCTGGCCTTAGGTTTCACAATGCCCTGAGCGGAGCTAGACTTTGGCGGCCCCCCACCCCACCCCACCCTTGTCCCCAAAGATCACAATGCCGATACCGAGAACACGTTAGTAGAGGCTATAAATGGGAGTCGGGGAGCCTGATAAAATAGGGGGTGTTGGGGCTGCCCGCTATACAAACTGTGGCCTTTTATAGCCGCAATTTGTATATCTTCTGGACCCAGCGCGCAATATTTTATTTCTATTAATAGCCTGCTATTAACATGAGTGCCTACAGTGTAGGGAAGAATTTGATCCCTCTTAGATCTGATTTGATCGAAAAAAGAACGATCTCCTGGTCAAATCTGTTTTCATCTATTAGTGTATGGCCACCTTTAGGATAATGTAATCCTTTACATTAGCAGCATTTATAGCACCAAGCAATGCGCATAGAGGCAACACACCCAACTAGCCTCCCTGCCCACTGCAATCAACGCAGACAGAAATCTGTCTCTAAAGGTTCCCATACACTTGTCAATCTGCTACCAGATCACCTGCAGGTAGACGCCCCTCTGATCAAATCAGATCAGAGAGGAATCTATTATTATATACTCATGGATATAGTGAAAAACTCAGGAAACCAAAAATTGCAAAATATACTTTTTCTTTTAATATTCCAAAAAAACTTGCGGAAATTTGTATACAATATCTTCAGTCATGTGGTAAAGTACATGTAATTGGTAGAGAAGGCAACAACATCGATTTGTTTCGGGTCCATGACCCTTCTCCAGGCCTTTCTACATACAATGAATATCTAAAAAGTGTAAAATGCAATACAATTAAAAATTGCAGTAAAATACCACAATATAATGAGGTTATAATAACAAGATTACAACCATAGAGAAAAAACAGAGAAAGTGTAAACAGAGTGAAAAACCACACGCAGATAGCGTGAAATGGAAAACACAGAGAAGATGAAGTGCAGTGAATAAAAAGGGAATGTCACCACATGGTGTAATCCAGAGAGAACAGGAAAAATTGTACCTGCACAATCTAAATGCACAGTAGCATCTCATCTGGACAATAATTAAACCAGAATAGACCACCTGCACAAATCAATACAGGAATCAATAATGAAGGTAACCAATCATTAATAAAGGATATTAACCGCTAGCCGGGCCACCCCCAAGTTTTATCTCCCCCCCCCCCCCCGGTTTTCACGTGGTACAGGCACTCACAGTAACACTGGACACAGGAGGAGGCCGGGAGTTGCTCCAGTGGACAGTTTAGCCTTCAGCACTCACACCACAGGCGGGGGGGGGGGGGGGGTGGTGGTTTACATGACAGCCAAGCATCTTCGCAGATGTGACAGCCGCCGTTCGCTCCTTCTGGTGCTCTGCAGTCACCTCCTCTTCCATATGTGGTTAACTTAAAACTGTTTTCTAATCTATACACAATTGTGTGTATTGGTTTGTTACCTGTCTGTATCTTACAACTTACCAACACAAGTGGTGCAATAAAAGCTACACTTGGTAGATGGTGTCTTCTGTTTCTCCTGAAAAATAAATTGATGTACTCCTTATGTTTCCCAAAATATGTTGTAGTCTAGGATCAATGTTGCTCACAATATGAGTCCAGCAATAGCCATACACTGATCCTTCTTTAGTGGCAAATTCATAGTCTAAGGGTGCAACATTGCTCTAATCAAAGAGTCCAGCATAAGCCATATGTTGTCCCTTGTACAGTGGCAAATCAGTCTAAGGGTGCAACATGACTCTAATCAAAGAGTCCAGCATAAGCCATATGTTGTCCCTTGTACAGTGGCAAATAGGTCTAAGGGTGCAACATGGCTCTAATCAAAGAGTCCAGCATAAGCCATATGTTGTCCCTTGTACAGTGGCAAATAGGTCTAAGGGTGCAACATGGCTCTAATCAAAGAGTCCAGCATAAGCCATATGTTGTCCCTTGTACAGTGGCAAATCAGTCTAAGGGTGCAACATGGCTCTATCCAAAGAGTCCAGCATAAGCCATATGTTGCCCCTTGTACAGTGGCAAATCAGTCTAAGGGTGCAACATGGCTCTAAACAAAGAGTCCAGCATAAGCCATATGTTGTCCCTTGTACAGTGGCAAATCAGTCTAAGGGGGTGCAACATGGCTCTAATCAAAGAGTCCAGCATAAGCCATATGTTGTCCCTTGTACAGTGGCAAATCAGTCTAAGGGTGCAACATGGCTCTAATCAAAGAGTCCAGCATAAGCCATATGTTGTCCCTTGTACAGTGGCAAATCAGTCTATGGGTGCAACATAGCTCTAATCAAAGAGTCCAGCATAAGCCATATGTTGTCCCTTGTACAGTGGCAAATCAGTCTAAGGGTGCAACATGGCTCTAATCAAAGAGTCCAGCATAAGCCATATGTTGCCCCTTGTACAGTGGCAAATCAGTCTAAGGGTGCAACATTGCTCTAATCAAAGAGTCCAGCAAAAGCCATATGTTGTCCCTTGTACAGTGGCAAATCAGTCTAAGGGTGCAACATGGCTCTAATCAAAGAGTCCAGCATAAGCCATATGTTGTCCCTTGTACAGTGGCAAATCAGTCTATGGGTGCAACATAGCTCTAATCAAAGAGTCCAGCATAAGCCATATGTTGTCCCTTGTACAGTGGCAAATCAGTCTAAGGGTGCAACATGGCTCTAATCAAAGAGTCCAGCATAAGCCATATGTTGCCCCTTGTACAGTGGCAAATCAGTCTATGGGTGCAACATGGCTCTAATCAAAGAGTCCAGCATAAGCCATATGTTGTCCCTTGTACAGTGGCAAATCAGTCTAAGGGTGCAACATTGCTCTAATCAAAGAGTCCAGCAAAAGCCATATGTTGTCCCTTGTACAGTGGCAAATCAGTCTAAGGGTGCAACATGGCTCTAATCAAAGAGTCCAGCAAAAGCCATATGTTGCCCCTTGTACGGTGTCAAATCCTTACCTGTATTGGGGTCCAATGTTGCTCCGTCTAAAGAGTCCAAGATGTGTATACATTGTCACATATCAGATGGCAAATCCATAATATGTTTGGGGTCCAATGTTGCTCTTTGAAAAGAGTCCAGGATGCCCCATCCATGGTTGCCTATTGAGAGGCAGCGCCACATGGGAAGCAGCAGAAGAGACATTTCAGTGTTGGCAGTCTCCTGATCATATATTGTAGCCAGCTGATTGGGTGTATTCCTCTTCTGCTTCCTCTTCTCTCCTCCTCATTTGTGTCTTGCTCCTTTGCCTGCTGTCTGGGGTCCTCGTATTCCTCCTCTGCCTTGTCTTCCACCTCTTCTTGCTCCTCTGTCTGATATCTGGGGTCCTCAGACGGGAGGTCCTCTTGCCATGCAGTCTCTTCATCAGATAGGCTGCTGCTTGTTCTACATTCCTCTTCGAGTTCCCCAAATGAGTCGCTATCAATAGTAGAAAGGTCCGGTCTCCATTTGCGGGTTTTGTAGAATTCCTCGTCTTCCGAATCTTCCTCGTATTCCTCCTTGTATTCCTCTTCCAATGCGATTCTGTGCTCAGGGGTGGCTTCCTTCTCTTGGATGATCTCGGTTGATCTTCCTTCTTCCTCCATATTTTTTATACCAAATGTTGTGCTGTCAGCAGGAGAGGGCGCTGATCCTTTTTCCATCGCTGAGGTGTCCATTGGCGCTGGAATGCTATTAGTAAAATGCTAGAATATGAAATAAAGATGCAGGAAAGGTTTTTGCTGCAGCCTCTTCCACGGTCAACTGTCAACTGTCAAAAATAACTGACACTCATGCTCTTAGCTCTGCCCAGCAGCTCATGCCATTATAACTGCCAGTCTCATGCCAAGTACTTAGATGATGCAAACAAGAATGGGCAGGTGCCTTTTGTAGGGCAACCATCATTTGTATCGCAACAAGTGCACATGAATTATAAGCCTAATGTGTACAGTAAAGTGTCTGATGTCCAAAACAACCAATCTGAAAGCTCCAATGGATGTTTAAAAATAATGGACACTGACTGGCTGCCACAGCCAATTTAACCATTTCAGCCCACGGGGATTTTTACCTTATGGACGAGAGGAATTTTCACCTGTCAGTGCTTCTCCCTTTCATTCCCCAATAGCTTTATCAGTACTTATCACAGCGAAATGATCTATACCTTGTTTTTTTCCGCCAGCAATTAGGCTTTCTTGGGGTGGTAAATAATGCTAAGAATTATTTTAATCTAAATGTATTATAATGGGAATAATAAGAAAAAAAATTATAAAATTCATTATTTTTCAGTTTTCAGGCATTACAGTTTTAAAATAATTAATGCTACCATAACTAAAATCCACACATTTTATTTGGCCATTTGTCTTCATTATTTAAACAATATTTTATTTGGAAATAAAGGTGCACTTTTTCAGTTTTACATGCATCACAAATTTTTAGCCCAGTATTTTTTAATTTTATTTAGTACACTCCAGTGAAAAAACACTTGGCACACAGCTGGTTAAATGGGGGGTACAGCTAGCTCCAATAAGTCTGCGTTAAGCTTCACCCATTCAACAGCACCCAATGGTCAGCTCACAGTCCAAACGGTGGGAAGTGCAGCAAGCTTGGGCAGTGCAGAGCACAAATTCAAATGTAAAGAACACAAAGAGAGCGCTGTGCACCTTCCCTCTGTATGTTTATTCTTTCCGTAATTCAGCCAACAACCAGCGTAAATGACATTTAGGAAAACAGTACTGTCAAACCTGGATCGATGGGGGTGCCGAGGTGAGCAGGGAAGAGGTGACCAGGGGATGTATGGACGGCACTACAGCCGTTTCACGCCGTCTGGCGCTTGTTCACGTGCGTGTGTCCGATATTATCGGACACACGCACGTGAACAAGCGCCAGACGGCGTGAAACGGCTGTAGTGCCGTCCATACATCCCCTGGTCACCTCTTCCCTGCTCAGGAAGGTGCACAGCGCTCTCTTTGTGTTCTTTATATTTTTTAATTTTATGTCCTGTTGTCATAAATAACCGTTGATTTTTATTCCCCTAAATCAGTAGGTGTGTTTTACTATTTGGCCACAAGATGTCCCTACTGAGCAAAAATCCCATTAGAGTACAATGTACGCTAATTGGGATACAATGTATCACTACATTGTAACCAGGGAAGTGACGATCACAGCAGCGGCGGGGAGGTTATGAATGGAAACATTGTTTACATTCATAAATTTAACAATCGGTTGGTGGGAATCGCGGTGGCTCCATTTACAGAATAAACAGTTTTTGAACAAAAACAGTGTTTATTCACGGCGGACATGCTCAGATTGGCACAGGGGACTTTTGTCCCCTGCAGCCAATCTCCCCTGCTAGCAGGAGCAGCGCGATCGCGGGCATCTGCTCGCACGATCGCATGCAGACCACCCAAAATGCAGGGACGTGACTAGCGCGTCCCTGCGGCTCTAGCACTTGCCGCTGCGGACGTGAAGCTCACGTCCGCGCGGCTGAAATGGTTAAGCCATCAGCCAGGAGTAATATGTTATGTAGCTCCTCTCTGCTAGTAAACGGATAGTTGTTTAGGAAGAAGTGAAAGTAAATATGTAGATTTAATTATTGGGCCTAGACAACCTAGACGTAAAAGAAAACAAAATGTCTAATTAAAATAACACACAAACACCGGGTAGAGAAAAAAGGCTGCAACCTTGTTTATTGGGTTTTTGAACAATTGTTAAATTGTGTACCCAAACCACACTTTATTGCATTTTGCCAAGTGATCAGAAGGGCCTATTCACACTAGAAGCGCTTTTCTGAGCGCTTTGTGATTGTTAAGCGCTTTTTAAAAATCGCTCCCATTCACTTTCATCAAATCGCGGTAAAAATCGACACAATTTTGCAACCTAGTATGCGAAAATTGCAGCGATTTTTTACGCAACGTTTACAGCGATTTTAATGAAAGTGAATGGGAACGATTTTTAAAAAGCACTAATCAATCACAAAGCGCTCAGAAAAGCGCTTCTAGTGTGAATGGGCCCTGAATCTTAAGATCACACCAAAGAGAGAATCATGAACTAGAAACCAACAAATGATGTCCACCAATCCAGTGACATTTCCCGTTACAGCAACACATTTTTTTAAAGGACAACTGACCTGAGAGGGACATGGAGAGTGCCATATTTTTTTCCTTTTAAACAATGCACCTTGCCTGATTGTCCTGCTGACCCTCTGCCTCTAATACTTTTAGGCACATACCCTGAACAAGCATGCAGTGCCGATGTTTGACTTCAAGAGAAGGTTCAGGGAGGGGAATGAAAAAATAAAAATCAATTTCCACTTACCTGGGGCTTCCTCCAGCCCGTGGCAGGCAGGAGGTGCCCTCGCCGCCGCTCTGCAGGCTCCCGGTGGTCTCCGGTGGCCGACCCGACCTAGCCAGGCCGGCTGCCAGGTCGGGCTCTTCTGCGCTCCAAGGCCCGGCACTTCTGTGTCCCACGCGGGCGCGCTGACGTCATTGGACGTCCTCGGGGCTGTACTGCGCAAGCACAGAACTACTGCGCCTTCGCAGAACTGTCAGGCTACTGGTATTGTTTAAAAGGAAATAAATATGGCAGCCTTCATATCCCTCTCAGGTCAGTTGTCCTTTGAAATGGAGACAAACGCCCAATTAAGCATTAAGGTTGTAAACTCACAGGGAGGGAGGGAAGGTAATTTGGCTGGTGTTTTGCAGAATGGTGATCTGCACCGCTGACACCAGGTGTTATGCTGGGCATACACTGCGCGTTTATGCGCCGGAATCGAGCCGCTGGCTCGATGCCGGCGCATCCCCGCTCGTCGGCACAGGCGTGTGGAAAGATTCCCGCTCGTCCCCGCGGGCAGTTCCTTATTAGCCGCTCGTTTCTTCCATTGTCCGCCCGCGGGGATCAAGCACGGATTCGATCCGCTGCGGTGATCGGACAGGTTGAATATTATCAATGGAGCCATCAGCGGCTCGATTGATAACAACTATCGCGCCGTGTATGCCCAGCATTAAATACTGCTCCTCTGACCTTGATTGGCGGCTTGAAAGCCCAGCAGGCCCAGTCCACAAATGCATGCTGCCACTCCGGCAGTAGACTAATCCAGGGTCCCAGCAACAGCCACCTGTGAGGAAACAAAAAGCCAGAAGCCAGCCACACTCATGAATAATTAAAAACATACCGGTCATGTCGGCAAGCCCATGGGTTCCCAATAGGGATGATCAATGATATGCAAATACTTCTGAGTTTGTGCAAATTTATGTAAATTTTATGCAAATATATGCAGCTTGAAATTAGACCAATCAGTTTAAACCTGGGTGGGATTTGATTGGTCCATTTTCAAGCTGCATATATTTGCACACAAATTTACAGACGTTTGCATAAACTCGGAAATATCTGCATATCATTGATTATCCCTAGTCTCCAATGTTAACTGTTTCTGTTCCTGCCAGAAGATCCAATCAATCCATAGCAAACAAACAATGAATGTTGTTCTACCCAGAGTTTTGTGGAAGATAAATCCATTTTGAGCTTTGTGAAGTTGGCCCCTCCTACAATCAGCACAAATATGAATATCATTATATTGGTACAAGAGAATAGTGTCCCAACACTCAGGTACCGCTAATGCAGAGACTGCGGACTGGTGTGTGAACAGTATATATGATTTGCTGCAGTGCTGTATGTGAACTTGCAGGGCGTGCTGCTTAAGCCTGGAACATGCACATTAGTCAATTTCAGGAGAAGGGGAGGGAGACTGGCATTAGAGTTGTTAAAACCCTTTCACTTGGGGAGTTGAGATATGGCTATCAGCAGCCAGGTGGGCGCCAGGCTGGAGGATCCCCGCGTTTCACACCTCTGGCTCTTGTTCACTGCAGGATTAGTGTTGGGAGCGGGCTGCTCAGACGTGAGTTAAATGGCTCACGTCATGGCGGCAGTTTCGCCATCGCAAAAAACTATAATTTTCACGCGAAATTCACGATTGCGCGCAATAAATCAAGCCCAAGGAACGGTCTCCAAGGCAAGAAACCAGTAGTGTAGGAACCACGGTCACATGTGTGACAGGGCCTGGGGGGGCCCTGCTTGTCCTCACCACGTGCTGCATGGGGGGCAGCGGGCGCACAAGCAGTGGCTGAGAAGGACATCAGATACTCACATTGCCGAGATCCAGCGCTGCATGTACTACTTACTTCCTGTTCCTGTGTTCCATCCCATAGTAACCGCTCCCCCTAGGGGGCGCTGTTACTGTGAGATGGAACGCAGGATCAGGAAGGAATAAGTACATGTGGTGCATGGATCCTATCAATGTAAGTATCTGATGGCCACTGCTTGTGTGCCTGCCGCTACGTTCCCCCTCCGTCTGGCTACCTATTCCTGGCTACCTATACTGGGTGCACCTATTTCTGGCTACCTATACTGGGGGCACCTATTTCTGGTTACCTATACTTAGGGCACCTATTTCTGGTTACCTATACTGGGGGCACCAATTCTTGGCTACCCATAGTGGGGGCACCTATAGCTGGCTACCTATTTTGGGGGCATCAATTTCTGGCTACCTATACTGGATGCAACTTTTCATATGTACGTATACTGGGGGCACCTATTCCTGGCTACCTATACTGGGGGTACCTGTTCCTGGCTACCTATACTGGGGGTACCTGTTCCTGGCTACCTATACTGGGGGAACATATAGCTGGCTACCTAGACTGGGGAACCTATAGCTGGCTGCCTATACTGGGGGGCACTTATTTCTGGCTACCTAATGTATACAGGGGGGTACCTATTCCTGGCTACCTATAGTTGGGCACCTATTTCTGGCTACCTTTACTGATACTGAGGGCACCTATTCCTGGCTACATATAGGATCGAAAGAACTAGTGTGGTTTGAATTATAAAACAACTCATTTTTCTTATGAAAGCTTTATGGTTGTGATTAGGGGTGTAGCAGGGGTGTGGCTTGTGTCCCTCTTTCTTATCTCAAATAGTTGGGAGGTATGTACGAGTGACATGTCAAGGAGCCTTTTCTGGCTGTAGTTTAGCAGATAACACCAGACTTTTGTTCTGTTCTGATGTGTTTGTAGGACATGGACTGAAGGTAGTAACTGTCTGTGTGAAATGGAAGGAGAGACACGGTACCTGGCACCAAATGCAGCAGGGCAGACACACCGGAAATGGGAATCAGAGCGTGCACTTCCGAAGTGTAGTTGAAATCCAATGGAGTAGAAGACAAAGATCGAGGCACCGCTTCTTTAAAATCCCTTTATTCCTGTTGGCGAAATAGCAGGTACATAGCAGTGGGGGTATCAGATACTCCATTGGATTTAGACTTTTGTTCTGTTCTGATGTGTTTGTAGGACATGGACTGAAGGTAGTAACTGTCTGTGATGAAGTACCGGTAATAGTAAATTAATGGATTTACTTGGAAAATGACCAACACTGGTAGATATGACAGAAAACAAATCTAGCGGTAGAGTTATCTGCAAAACAATGTCAGAGTTCACATACCCTGATCATGCAGCAGTATTTAATCATTTTTCCATTCTTAGCTGATAGTCCAAGGAAGTAGGAAGCCTCCACTCTCTCTGTGGGATTTGTTATTAGCTGGGCAGCAGATATTCCAGTTAATACCCTATTAGCAGGTACCATGCAGGAAGTCATTCATCTGATAACCAATTAGAGCACTGAATAATGTAACGTTGTCTGTTCCAATTGCATGAAGCACAATCAGCATGTGAAGCCTTTTTCCTGCCCGTGACAGTTGTATATGAAGAGGTCATGCCACTGACATAGAAGATACACTGTGAACGCTTTCTGAGCGATTTTCTGACCATCAGTGCTTCAATCTTGTGCTAGTCGGCCCAGTAAATCCTCCAGTTGACCCCAGTCGCGATATATATATATATATATATAGCGCATGTCCAGCCCAGCCGCACACACAACCCTATAGCGCTCCCGTTGACAGTAGCGCAATAGGGCTGCGTGTGCACAGTAGATAGTGACTGGAGGATTTATCTAGCCGGCCAGCAGGGGATGGAAATGGCCAGGGAGAATGGCCTAAAGGGGACTGGAGGAGGCCCCAGGTACATATAAATGCCGTGGTTTTTTTTTTGGGGGGGGGGGGGGGTCAGGTTTCCCTTGAGGCTTCTTTCACACTGAATCCATTGCATTCTCTCCCAATGCACAATATCCTCGCATCACAACATGATGCAATGATATTTCTATGGTACGTTTATATAGGGTGCTGTGCGGCGGGTCCTGTTGGAGTAACGCACAGTGTCGTGTGCGTTTACAGTGGCATTGTACTTTCATTGTACTGTATGCTTCACTGAATGGTTGCACTGCCCGTCTAATTCGTTATGGAACTATTCAGTACCTTTGCATAGCGATTGTATCACAACATGCACAGTGTGAATAGACCCCAAAGCTTCCAGGTGCTGGATAATTAACCAGCTGCCAGCTAATTGTTCATCAGCTGTTGACTTTGATTGGCATTGTTTTTTTGGGGGGTCACTGCAAATTTGCTTTGGAATAATATTTTTGCTTTTTACAACTTGTCATTCTTGTCCCTCATTTGCTAGTTTATAAGCACTTATAATGCAGCTTACCGCACTGCAATGCTAATCCTATGGGACGTTCACAGTGCGACATTAGCGTCGCATTGTACCGTGTATCGTTATGGTAACTCACTGCTTCCAGTGTGTTATCTCTAAACGCACATGTTACCAGGTACAGGAAAGCATACATTTCATTGCCTGTATGCTTTACTGTACATACTGTATGTGACAGTAACGCAGCGTTAATGTGCGCTACCACCTTTTCTTTGCGTTGCGTTGTAATGCTGCATTGTGACTTTAACGTCGCATTACAACGCAACGTCCCACTGTGAATGCAGCCTGAAGGGAATAGGCACTTGGTATAGCGCTTTTAAGAATAAATACATTGTATATATTATTTTCCGGGTCAAAGAGATCACTTCCTGACCTGCGTCAGGAAGTGAACAAACAAATCGCTCTGCAAATGCGCTTAGAAATGCGCTTTACAAAAATTGAAACGCGCAGGTAGGCCCCGGGAGAGGGAAAGAAAATCGCTCACAAAATCAAAAATCACTGGCGTCAGCGATTTTGATTTTAGATGTGAATAAAGCCTAACTGCAGTAAATAGCCGTTTTTGACCGTGGAATAAGGGGAGGCAGGGCCAGGCGCCGGAAATCGAGCGATCTGGTTTCTTCGAGACAGCTTCGCGGGACAAGAGAGCAGTTTTATACTTTTTCTACACTTTGACCTGGACGTGAACAGCCTTTGCAAAAAAAAAAAAAAAAAGCTAGGAAAATGGCTCTGTTCAGTGCTTTTTGGAGTGATTTTCCACTTTTCCTATACTTTACATTGAGGCATAATCTCCTCAAAAATGCTGCAGGACCCGCGTTTGGGAAAAAAAAAAAAACACATTGCTCTGGTGTGATCCATCCCATTCAAAAACATAGGCCAAGCACTTTTCGAAGCACTAGCGCTTTTAAAAGCGCTCTTGGTGTGCACCAACCCTCACACTTTACACATTCTACTATGTGGTGTCCAACTCATGGCATGCATTATACATAACCAGATAAAACACATTTGATACAAAAAGGTGCATGTGACAGAATACAGCATGCTGCCGCTTTATTTATTTTATTTTTTTTTATTTTTTTGTGAACATGAAAATGCATTGAATATGAAAGAGCCGTTGAATAAAATGGACTACCAGTTCTTATTTGTTTCTGCAATGTAGTAAAATGCAGAGAAAATGCATGCAGTGTGAATGAGCCCTAAAAGTGAACTACAAGCCTACATCTGGTTTTGATTATTTGTAATTATTGTTTAATTGACTTTATTATGAGAGGCTCCACAGCAAGATTGCTCACTATTCAATTTCCAGATGCCATTTTTCCAGGGATCCTATATGCTTTAAAGTAGAGTGACCATATTTTTGTGGGTCCAACCTGGGACGGGGGGGGGGGCGTGGGGGGGGGCGGCGCGCACAGCGCGCCGCGGCGAAAAGTGGGAAGGAGTGAGGAGCACGCAGCGGCGAAGACTGGGGGAGGGGGGCTGCGGCGCGCCGAAAAATGGGCGTGGCCATGACATTGTATGGGCGGAGCTAACGTAATGATGTAACAGCGAGGCATAAGAAAGCAGTGTTTACGCCATGATGTGGACAAACGAGACTTTGTATCATGGGTGTGCAGAACCTGTGTGATGCTAATAGTATACCGTAACCACAAAGCAGCAAACATAGCCATCTATGACCATTAAATAATAAATGCAGTAACAGTTACCCCGGACACCAGAAAATAAACGCAATAGGCAACATGTCAGTATAAAATAAATGCAATGCGGGCAAACATGTCAGTACAAAATAAACGCAATGCGGGCAACATGTCAGTACAAAATAAACGCACTGCGGGCAAACATTTCACCAGAAAAGAAACGCACTGCGGCCAAACATTTCACCAGAAAAGAAACGCACTGCGGGCAAACATTTCACCAGAAAAGAAACGCACTGCGGCCAAACATTTCACCAGAAAAGAAACGCAATGCGGGCAAACATTTCGCCAGAAAAGAAACGCACTGCGGGCAAACATTTCGCCAGAAAAGAAACGCAATGCGGGCAAACATTTCGCCAGAAAAGAAACGCACTGCGGGCAAACATTTCACCAGAAAAGAAACGCACTGCGGCCAAACATTTCACCAGAAAAGAAACGCAATGCGGCAAACATTTCGCCAGAAAAGAAACGCACTGCGGGCAAACATTTCGCCCGAAAAGAAACGCACTGCAGGCAAACATTTCGCCAGAAAAGAAACAATGCGGGCAAACAATAACATTTCACTAGAAAAGAAACAATGCGGGCAAACATTTCACCAGAAAAGAAACAATGCGGGCAAACATTTCACCAGAAAAGAAACAATGCGGGCAAACATTTCACCTGGAAAAGAAAGCATTTACTCACCTGGCAGAAGTGTCCGGCCTCTGGCGCGCTGCTCCGTCCCGGGACCGTCTTCCTCCTCCTGCTCTTCTCTCCCGCGCTGACAGGGCTACGGCAAGATGGCGCCCGAAGCCCTGTACTAGTGACACAAATAGGTCTCCAGTACAGGGCTTCAGCAGCCATCTTGCCGTAGCCCTGCTCGCCTGCCGGTGTCAGAAACAGACACCGGAAGAGGAGGCTGGAGCGGGGCTGCGGGCAATGAACTGGCACGGCGTCTATAGACGCCGCTGCCAGTTCATTGAGGAGAGAGTGGCCAGAGTCCCGAGGCCGGGACGTCCCGCTGCTGAAAGCGGGACGTTTCCCGGGACCTCATTAAGCCTGGGACAGCGGACCCCGAATCCGGGACGTGTCCCGGGCAATCCGGGACGTCTGGTCACTCTATTTAAAGTGTACCTGAGAGCAGAAATAAGAAAGATTTCACACTTACCCGGGGCTTCCTCCAGCCCCACGAGCACCGCTGCATCCCTCGCCGTCCTCCTGAGTTCCTCCGTTTGGCCGCACTCAGCCCTGGTAACTGGCTCAGTCGCGTCAGTTGGGCTGTTCTGCGTATGAGCGACTGAGCCAGACTGCTGACTGCGGTGGAATTGTGAATTGGCACTTCAGGGTAATGATGGTTGGTGATTCAAGCATTAAGAGTCTTTTGGTTAATCCAACTGGCAAAAGTAAAACCTTTTGAGCAGTAGGATTTTAAGCCCGCCCACCACGTCACGGTAGACTCTTTTCGGACGGGTCCTACACTACACTATGCTAGCCTACTCTAATTAGTGCTAGTCACCCTAATAACCCTACGCTACTGCTGGATCCAGGTCTGCGGTATGTGTGCCCTACTCTAACCCTATATCTCCTGCTCTGATTGGTGGCGACCACCAATATGCCCTGTTCTAAAGTTGTGTGTGCGCACGCGCGAGGATAGGCCTAATCTAATCCTAATCTCATCTATGTGGTTAGCCCTATGCTACAGTCTATGGGGTGGGGTGTTAAGGTGCTCATACACCTATGGATTTTATGTTGAATGTCGGGGATCGGGACCCGATCCCCTAGGGCAGTGTTGGCGAACCTATGGCACACGTGCGCAAGGCGGCACACGGAGCCGTCTCTGTGGGCACGCGTGCGGTGTCCGCTACCACCACTGATCCCATAACCCCCGCCGCCGCAGTAGTGATGAGTTGTTCGCGAAGAGCCGGCTCTAAGAGACGATTCTCTTCAGCGAACGAGCAGAGCCAAAGCTCTGCCCCCAGCCCCTCCCCGCTCTGCTCACAGGGGTGCCAACGTCAGCACGTCCTGTCAGCGCGGGACTTTCGGCTGGCTGGTAATCGTGGTGCTGCGCGCCGCGGCAGGGACAGGAGACTTCTGTCAGTTGAGTAAATTATTTTTTTTTGCATGTGAAATGTTGTCCACATTGCGTTATTTACTGCTGACCTGCGTCCACATTGTGTTATTTTCTGCTGACCTGTGTCCACATTGCGTTATTTTCTGCTGACCTGTGTCCACATTGCGTTATTTACTGTTGACCTGTGTTCATTTTGCGTTATTTACTGCTGACCTGTGTCCACATTGCGTTATTTACTGCTGACGTGTCCACATTGCGTTATTTTCTGCTGACATGTGCCCACATTGCATTATTTACTGCTGACGTGTCCACATTGCGTTATTTACTGCTGACATGTGTCCACATTGCGTTATTTACTGCTGAAATGTTGTCCACATTGCATTATTTACTGCTGAAATTTTGTCCACATTGCGTTATTTACTGCTGAAATGTTGTCCACATTGCGTTATTTACTGCTGAAATGCTGATTCACATTGCGTTATTTACTGCTGAAATGTTGTCCACATTGTGTTATTTTCTGGTGAAATACTGCCCACATTGCGTTTATTTCCTGGTGTCTGGGGTAACTGTTGCTGCATTTATTATTTAATGGTCATAGTTGGCTATATTTGCTGCTTTGGGGTTACGTTATACTAATAAATAGCATCACACAGTTTCTGCACACCCATGATGCGAATCCTCATTTCACCACATCATGGCGGAAACACTGCTTTCTTATGCCTCGCTGTTACATCATTACGTTATCTCCGCCCATACAATGTCATGGCCATGCCCATTTTTCACTGCGCGCCCCGCAACTACCCCACCACCGGCACTTAGTGATAAATAAGTCGATTTTGGGTCGCAGTTTGGGCACTCGGCCTCTGAAAGGTTTGCCATCACTGCCCTAGGGCGACATTGCTGTACAGACGCGTGTCAACTATGTAGCTGACAACGCATTCTGTTGCTATGTGGGGGGGGGGGGTGGAGGGAGGATGGAGCAGCGCATGCGTAATGTCACGCGGTGGGGGGGGCGCAATTAACGCAATTGGCTGTCGCGGGGGTGAGTTGATCCGCCTGGCGGATCACTTGGGGGTCGTGGCTGCTGTACGCGCGCCTGACTATTGGCTTACGAAGTCGTTATTGGCCACTTTAGTCAGGTGGGTACATATGATTGAGAGCCCTTCCACACCGGGGTGGTGCGGTATTTCTACCGCACCCCACCGTCAGGCAATGAAAGTCTTTGGAGACTTTTCATACTGCAACTTTACAGCGTGGCGGAAGTGACTTTTCCACCACATCCCTGGTGCAGGTCCAAAACTACGTTAGCGATGCATAGTTTTTTTTTTTTAAAAGTTCGACGCAACGGCGCTTGCGTGGAAGCATATTTTAACAATACACTTCTGTGCACTTCCGTACACCTGAAGCAGGAAGTGATGCGATTAATTTCCTGCTTGGACTGTGGCCAGACGGAACACCGCGCAAAAGCGCGGTGTTCCCTGAAGGCCTGTTTTGGACGGTGCAACGCTGATTTATAGTGTGAAACCAGCTCCAAGGTGACGTTCACTGCAGTGGATGACAGTCACTGCAGGAGATTAGTTGAAGGAGGCGTACACTGCAGGGGATGACAGTCACTGCAGGAGATTAGTTGAAGGAGGCGTACACTGCAGGGAATGACAGTCACTGCAGGAGATTAGTTAGTACACTGCAGGGGATGACATCCAAGAGAAGACAGGAGCTGCAGGGATTATCACCTGGAGGAGATGGTAGGAGCTGGAGATGGTGGTTGCAGATGATGATCAGAGCTGCTTGAAATGAAGCACAATGGATGAGAAGGAGGAGGAGCTAGGAGCTGCATGAGAGGGCTGGAGCTGCTGTAGATGGTACAAGCTGGAGAACATGTGAGAGGATGCAGGAGGTGACAGTCACTGCAGATACTCACAGTCAGTAGAGAATATGGCAGGAGACAGGGCTGGCCTTAGGTTTCACAATGCCCTGTGCGGAGCTAGACTTTGGCGGCCCCCCACCCCACCCTTGTCCCCAAAGATCACAATGCCGATACCGAGAACACGTTAGTAGAGGCTATAAATGGGAGTCGGGGAGCCTGATAAAATAGGGGGTGTTGGGGCTGCCCGCTATACAAACTGTGGCCTTTTATAGCCGCAATTTGTATATCTTCTGGCCCCAGTGCGCAATATTTTATTTCTATTAATAGCCTGCTATTAACATGAGTGCCTACAGTGTAGGGAAGAATTTGATCCCTCTTAGATCTGATTTGATCGAAAAAAAGAACGATCTCCTGGTCAAATCTGTTTTCATCTATTAGTGTATGGCCACCTTTAGGATAATGTAATCCTTTACATTAGCAGCATTTATAGCACCAAGCAATGCGCATAGTGGCAACACACCCAACTAGCCTCCCTGCCCACTGCAATCAACGCAGACAGAAATCTGTCTCTAAAGGTTCCCATACACTTGTCAATCTGCTACCAGATCACCTGCAGGTAGACGCCCCTCTGATCAAATCAGATCAGAGAGGAATCTATTATTATATACTCATGGATATAGTGAAAAACTCAGGAAACCAAAAATTGCAAAATATACTTTTTCTTTTAAAGAGAATCTGTATTGTTAAAATCGCACAAAAGTAAACATACCAGTGTGTTAGGGGACAACTCCTATTACCCGCTGTCACAATTTCGCCGCTCCCCGCCGCATTAAGGGCTTGTTTCCACTATTGCGGTGCGGAATCGCCTGGATTCCACCGCTGATGAAATCGCATGCGGATGCGATTTCCCATGCGTTTTTTGCCGCTAATTCGCATGCGAATTTGCATAGGTGAAGGTATATGCGATTTTAACCATGTCACTGCCTGTGTGAATTTACATTGGTACCTATGCGAATTCGCTTGCGAATTTGCATGAAAATTCGCATACCATAGCCGCATGCGAATTTCCTATTAAATACATTAGCTGCGATTCGCATGCATTCCACTTGCAGGCAAATTCGTTGGCTCTTTTGGAAACAGGCCCATCCACTTGCATTACATGTGCGAATCCGCATGCATTGGACGCATGCGGATTCGCGATAGTGGGAACGAGCCCTAAAAGTAGTCAAAAACAGTTTTAAAAAGTTTGTTTATAAACAAACAAAATGGCCACCAAAACAGGAAGTAGATTGATGTACAATATGTCCACACATAGAAAATACATCCGTACACAAGCAGGCTGTATACAGCTTTCCTTTTGAATCTCAAAAGATCATTTGTGTGTTTACCTTCTGTCCCCTTCTTCTCTCATGCACTGAACATTACAGGCTTCCTGCAGACAGCTCTGCCTGTGCCTGTTTGTAATCCCTCAGTATGTGTCAGCCAGCTACTTTCACAGCCTAACAGAGGAGGATTTTTATCCAGCTCTCTTCTATCACTGATAAGATAGCAGAGAAGCTGCTGGCTTATGTAAATAAAACACACACTGGAGTGTGCATAGAGGAACAGACCAGCACTGAACTTGGCAGCCTTCCAGACACAGGCCGACAAGTCTGACAGGGGAAAGATACATTGATTTATTACAGAGACCGTGATAGTACAAAGTGCTGCAGTGAGCCAGAACACATTAGAATAGGTTTAGGAACTTGTAGGATGGTAGAAAAAACATTGTAATTTTTGTTACAGAGTCACTTTAATATTCCAAAAAAACTTGCGGAAATTTGTATACAATATCTTCAGTCATGTGGTAAAGTACATGTAATTGGTAGAGAAGGCAACAACATCGATTTGTTTCGGGTCCATGACCCTTCTCCAGGCCTTTCTACATACAATGAATATCTAAAAAGTGTAAAATGCAATACAATTAAAAATTGCAGTAAAATACCACAATATAATGAGGTTATAATAACAAGATTACAACCATAGAGAAAAAACAGAGAAAGTGTAAACAGAGTGAAAAACCACACGCAGATAGCGTGAAATGGAAAACACAGAGAAGATGAAGTGCAGTGAATAAAAAGGGAATGTCACCACATGGTGTAATCCAGAGAGAACAGGAAAAATTGTACCTGCACAATCTAAATGCACAGTAGCATCTCATCTGGACAATAATTAAACCAGAATAGACCACCTGCACAAATCAATACAGGAATCAATAATGACGGTAACCAATCATTAATAAAGGATATTGACCGTTAGCCGGGCCACCCCCAAGTTTTTTTCTCACCCCCCCCCCCCCCCGGTTTTCACGTGGTACAGGCAGTGGCGTAGCTAAGGAGCTGTGGGCCCCGATGCAAGTTTTACAATGGGGCCCCCCAAGCACTCTATACATAACAATTGATACGGCGCACCAAAACCTGCCAATGACAACTACAGTGTCAGAGGTACAAGAAGGGGATGGGGAGCAGTTTGTTAATGATTACCACTATTCAAAGTATCTATAGAAGTGATTATTATGAGCACAGGACCAATAGAGAGCTAATATTGTAGTTGAGGGAGGACCCTTCGGGGCCCCTCTGGCCCAAGGGCCCCGATGCGGTCGCTACCTCTGCAACCCCTATTGCTACGCCCCTGGGTACAGGCACTCACAGTAACACTGGACACAGGAGGAGGCCGGGAGTTGCTCCAGTGGACAGTTTAGCCTTCTGCACTCACACCACAGGCGGGGGGGGGGGGGGTGGTTTACATGACAGCCAAGCATCTTCGCAGATGTGACAGCCGCCGTTCGCTCCTTCTAGTGCTCCGCAGTCACCTCCTCTTCCATATGTGGTTCACTTAAAACTGTTTTCTTATCTATACACAATTGTGTGTATTGGTTTGTTACCTGTCTGTATCTTACAACTTACCAACACAAGTGGTGCAATAAAAGCTACACTTGGTAGATGGTGCCTGTCTTCCGTTTCTCCTGAAAAATAAATTGATGTACGCCTTATGTTTCCCAAAATATGTTGTAGTCTAGGATCAATGTTGCTCACAATATGAGTCCAGCAATAGCCATACACTGATCCTTCTTTAGTGGCAAATCCATAGTCTAAGGGTGCAACATGGCTCTAATCAAAGAGTCCAGCATAAGCCATATGTTGTCCCTTGTACAGTGGCAAATCAGTCTAAGGGTGCAACATGGCTCTAATCAAAGAGTCCAGCATAAGCCATATGTTGCCCCTTGTACAGTGGCAAATCAGTCTAAGGTTGCAACATGGCTCTAATCAAAGAGTCCAGCATAAGCCATATGTTGTCCCTTGTACAGTGGCAAATCAGTCTAAGGGTGCAACATGGCTCTAATCAAAGAGTCCAGCATAAGCCATATGTTGCCCCTTGTACAGTGGCAAATGAGTCTAAGGGTGCAACATGGCTCTAATCAAACAGTCCAGCATAAGCCATATGTTGTCCTTTGTATAGTGGCAAATCAGTCTAAGGGTGCAACATAGCTCTAATCAAAGAGTCCAGCATAAGCCATATGTTGCCCCTTGTACAGTGTCAAATCCTTACCTGTATTGGGGTCCAATGTTGCTCCGTCTAAAGAGTCCACGATGTGTATACATTGTCACACATCAGATGGCAAATCCATAATATGTTTGGGGTCCAATGTTGCTCTTTGAAAAGAGTCCAGGATGCCCCATCCATGGTTGCCTATTGAGAGGCAGCGCCACATGGGAAGCAGCAGAAGACGAGACATTTCAGTGTTGGCAGTCTCCTGATCATATATTGTAGCCAGCTGATTGGGTGTATTCCTCTTCTGCTTCCTCTTCTCTCCTCCTCATTTGTGTCTTGCTCCTCTGCCTGCTGTCTGGGGTCCTCGTATTCCTCCTCTTCCTTGTATTCCTCCTCTGCCTTGTCTTCCACCTCTTCTTGCTCCTCTGCCTGATGTCTGGGGTCCTCAGACGGGAGGTCCTCTTGCCATGCAGTATCTTCATCAGATAGGCTGCTGCTTGTTCTACATTCCTCTTCGAGTTCCCCAAACGAGTCGCTATCAATAGTAGAAAGGTCCGGTCTCCATTTGCGGGTTTTGTAGAATTCCTCGTCTTCCGAATCTTCCTCGTATTCCTCCTTGTATTCCTCTTCCTCTTCCAATGCGATTCTGTGCTCAGGGGTGGCTTCCTTCTCTTGGATGATCTCGGTTGATCTTCCTTCTTCCTCCATATTTTTTATACCAAATGTTGTGCTGTCAGCAGGAGAGGGCGCTGATCCTTTTTCCATCGCTGAGGTGTCCATTGGCGCTGGAATGCTATTAGTAAAATGCTAGAATATGAAATAAAGATGCAGGAAAGGTTTTTGCTGCAGCCTCTTCCACGGTCAACTGTCAACTGTCAAAAATAACTGACACTCATGCTCTTAGCTCTGCCCAGCAGCTCATGCCATTCTAACTGCCAGTCTCATGCCAAGTACTCAGATGATGCAAACAAGAATGGGCAGGTGCCTTTTGTAGGGCAACTATCATTTGTATCGCAACAAGTGCACATGAATAATAAGCCTAATGTGTACAGTAAAGTGTCTGATGTCCAAAACAACCAATCTGAAAGCTCCAGTGGATGTTTAAAAATAATCGACACTGACTGGCTGCCACAGCCAATTTAACCATTTCAGCCCGCAGTGATTTTTTACCTTATGGACGAGAGGAATTTTCACCTGTCAGCGGTTCTCCCTTTCATTCCCCAATAGCTTTATCAGTACTTATCACAGCGAAATGATCTATACCTTGTTTTTTTCCGCCAGCAATTAGGCTTTCTTGGGGTGGTAAATAATGCTAAGAATTATTTTAATCTAAATGTATTATTAGAATAATAAGAAAAAAATGTATAAAATTCATTATTTTTCAGTTTTCAGCCATTACAGTTTTAAAATAATGAATGCTACCATAACTAAAATCCACACATTTTATTTGGCCATTTGTCTTCATTATTTAAACCTTAAAATTATACCTAGTGTAATGTATGGTGACAATATTTTATTTGGAAATAAAGGTGCACGTTTTCAGTTTTACATGCATCACAAATTTTTAGCCCAATATTTATTAATTTTATGTCCTCTTGTCATAAATAACCTTTGATTTTTATTCCCCTAAATCAGTAGGTGTGTTTTACTATTTGGCCACAAGATGTCCCTACTGAGCAAAAATCCCATTAGCGTACAATGTACGCTAATTGGGATACAATGTATCACTACATTGTAACCAGGGAAGTGACGATCACAGCGGCGGCGGGGAGGTTATGAATGGAAACATTGTTTACATTCATAAATTTAACGATCGGTTGGCGGGAATCGCGGTGGCTCCATTTACAGAATAAACACTGTTTTTGAACAAAAACAGTGTTTATTCACGGCGGACATGCTCAGATTGGCACAGGGGACTTTTGTCCCCTGCAGCCAATATCCCCTGCTAGCAGGAGCAGCGCGATCGCGGGCATCTGCAAGCACGATCGCATGCAAACCACCCAAAATGCAGGGACGTGACTAGCGCGTCCCTGTGGCTCTAGCACTTGCCGCTGCGGACGTGAAGCTCACGTCCGCGCTGCTGAAATGGTTAAGCCATCAGCCAGGAGTAATATGTTATGTAGCTCCTCTCTGCTAGTAAACGGATAGTTGTTTAGGAAGAAGTGAAAGTAAATATGTAGATTTAATTATTGGGCCTAGACAACCTAGACGTAAAAGAAAACAAAATGTCTAATTAAAATAACACACAAACACCGGGTAGAGAAAAAAGGCTGCAACCTTGTTTATTGGGTTTTTGAACAATTGTTAAATTGTGTACCCAAACCACACTTTATTGCATTTTGCCAAGTGATCAGAAGGGCCTATTCACACTAGAAGCGCTTTTCTGAGCGCTTTGTGATTGTTAAGCGCTTTTTAAAAATCGCTTCCATTTACTTTCAGCAAAATCGCGGTAAAAATCTACACAATTTTGCAACCTAGTATGCGAAAATTGCAGCGATTTTTACGCAACGTTTACAGCGATTTTAATGAAAGTGAATGGGAACGATTTTTAAAAAGCACTAATCAATCACAAAGCGCTCAGAAAAGCGCTTCTAGTGTGAATGGGCCCTGAATCTTAAGATCACACCAAAGAGAGAATCATGAACTAGAAACCAACAAATGATGTCCACCAATCCAGTGACATTTCCCATTACAGCAACACATTTTTTTAAAGGACAACTGACCTGAGAGGGACATGGAGTGCCATATTTATTTCCTTTTAAACAATGCACCTTGCCTGATTGTTCTGCTGACCCTCTGCCTCTAATACTTTTAGACACATACCCTGAACAAGCGTGCAGTGCCGATGTTTGACTTAAAGAGAAGGTTCAGGGAGGGGAGTGAAAAAATAAAAATCAATTTCCACTTACCTGGGGCTTCCTCCAGCCCGTGGCAGGCAGGAGGTGCCCTCGCCGCCGCCCCGCAGGCTCCCGGTGGTCTCCGGTGGCCGACCCGACCTAGCGAGGCCGGCTGCCAGGTCGGGCTCTTCTGCGCTCCAAGGCCCGGCACTTCTGTGTCCCACGCGGGCGCGCTGACGTCATCGGACGTCCTCGGGGCTGTACTGCGCAAGCACAGAACTACTGCGCCTTCGCAGAACTGTCAGGCTACTGGTATTGTTTAAAAGGAAATAAATATGGCAGCCTTCATATCCCTCTCAGGTCAGTTGTCCTTTGAAATGGAGACAAATGCCCAATTAAGCATTAAGGTTGTAAACTCACAGGGAGGGAGGGAAGATAATTTGGCTGGTGTTTTGCAGAATGGTGATCTGCACCGCTGACACCAGGTGTTATGCTGGGCACTGCTCGATGCCGGCGCATCCCCGCTCGTCGGCACGGGCGTGTGGATAGATTCCCGCTTGTCCCCGCGGGCAGTTCCTTATCAGCCGCTCGTTTCTTCCATTGTCCGCCCGCGGGGATCGAGCACGGAATCGATCCGCTGCGGTGATCGGACAGGTTGAATATTATCAATTGCGCAGAAAAAGTGGGATCAGTGCATCACCAGGCCGCCTCTGAATGGCCTCAGCTCAGAGATGCGCTGAGCCCCCCCAGAGACTACAAACGCACCTTGAACCCAAACAGAGGCTCTGCATATACACCAAAGTAGCTTAATGTCACAATAGATCACCGCGCTCACTTGCCCTGTAAAAAGATCAGAAATTGCACATAGTGCCCAGTACAGTCTATAACTGCCAATAGCGAACACCTCGTGCTGCACTCCAGGGGGTAGTGCCACCACCAGACTAAGGAAACAACGTCAGCTCCCCCTTTGTGGATGCACTCACCAGAAGCGCGTCTTTCTCTATAGCATATCACATCCAACTCTGCATGTCCATGCAGCCAGCCAAGGATTAAGATCAGCGTGTGGCATAAAACTCGTTTAATAAAAGTTTAAAATGCAGGCTTTACAGGCTATTTCATTACCACTCCGTCCGCGGATACCATAGAGCAGCACGAATACCTCTCCTGCCGTTACTTCCTTACTGACGTCAGCGCGCCTCCGACTCCGCCCTACGCGTTTCGTCACACGTCGTGACTCATTCAGGGGCTGGAGATCGCATCAGACGTCGCATTTAAATACGCACACCGCGCCTCCTCCGCTCCGAGACCCGCCCGCCACTCCGCCCTCTCATAGTTGCTAGGCAGCCCCAGGAGCGTGCTGGCTATAGTATCCCACAGAGTGCATAAATACATTAGACATTTAAAATTACATTAGACATAGAACATTAGAGAAAAAGGGGAACCTTTCATGTAAAAATTAACAGTGCTTTCCCAATAAATAACTACATATACTTACAATCACTGCAGCAATTACTATATAAATAAATAAACCATCTGCAGTGTTAACCACAGTGACCTTAAATCCTTATAAGTGCCACATTCCTCATTATATCAACCTATACCCCCTATACCTATCAATAACATAAATTATTATTTAATATTACGACCCATAAGTAACCCTACTTGCGTCAGCGAGTGCATGCAATTGAATACACCCGTAAGCACACCCTTTGTGCACCAGAAAGTGCATACAACTGCACACACATATGAATTATCATCCCTACCCTATATCCCTATCACAATCAATAGGACATAAACCGCCCACTATCATCAGTGCTCAACAATATTCCTTATTACACTTAATAAACCCCAGAAACTTCCTTCTATACATATGTATATATAACCTTTTCTCAAATATATATAAACAACTATTGCACACGTGACCCAGCTTCAATACAATAATAACAATAACAATACACATCACTCCTAAACTCAATTCCAGTGTCCTTTAGTGACCCCCTCCATACACCCCAAAAATATTGCACATATCCATAATACACATGTCCTACAAATATCAATGCAGTGCCCCCATCACCTAAGTATCCCTACTCATTAGAAATAAAACAATTAATATCCAACTCAATGTTGAGTCCCCTCGGACTAAGAGTCCCCAACATATGAATCCATTCCGTCTCTTTTTTGCATAGTTGCTGCAATCGATTTGACCCGCGCCAATGTGAGCGAACGTGCTCGACCGCGGCAACTCTGAGACATCCTGGATTTTTAGCATGTGTTTCCAAATAGTGGGCAGACACACTATGCGATTTTAACCCTTTTCTTATATTATATATATGTTGGTACAACCTTTTCTTTAATGGCTGCGTGGTCCTGCCCACATACTGCTTACCACACCCGCATGTTAACACGTACACTACGTATGTGGTAGCACATGTCATAAATTGCTTAATTTTAAAATCCTTACGAAAACAATTAGATCTAATAATATCTGTAGACACACTAGAAGTGTCACTACATATACAGCACCCTCTACACATATGATAACCCGGTCTTTGCCTTGGGGCAAGAGTTCTACGCGGCGGCTCAACGCAACTCGGGACTAATAAGTCCCTCAAATTCGGCGCACGCTTATAAATAAATTTAGGCCTGTTAGGGACAATACGATTCAATTGAGCATCCTGCTGCAATACCGACCAGTGTTTACAAAAAATCTTCTCCACATCCTTATATTGTGCACTAAAGGTGGAGATAAAAGGAATATCAGGAGTATTCTTCTGCTCCTGTGTTTTTCCTTCTATAAGTCTACCCCTATCCATCAGTGCCACTTCTCTCTCTGTCTCCTTTATTCCATCAGGGTCATACCCCTTATCCACAAAACGTTGGGCCAGGATAGAGGCTTGACTAAAGTAATCATCCACCCTAGAACAATTCCTTCTCACTCTTTGGAACTGTCCCCTAGGGACCGCCCTGATCCATGAAGGGTGGTGGCAACTGGTCGTCGGAATGTATCCATTACGATCCGTTTTCTTAAAAAAACACCGCGTTGATAAACATCCCTCTTCCTTAAAAATGGTAAGATCCAAAAAATCTATACTAGAAAAGCTCATCACTGCCTCCAACTCAATGTTGGGGTGCAGATTATTAATGGCTTCCAAAAACTTAACCCATTCCTGAACAGAGCCCCCCCAAACAATGAATAAATCATCGATAAATCTCCGCCATTCCACCACCCTCCCTGGATTGATCGATATTGCCTCCTCCTCCCATCTTGACATAAAGATATTTGCCAGGGCAGGTGCATAAGGTGCCCCCATGGCGCATCCTTTGATCTGTGCATAAAAATCACCCCTGTGCCAGAAATAATTTTTGGACAAGGCGAATTCCAAAAGCTTTAGCAGGAATTCAATCTGCTCCATTTTCAAACGCCCCTGCTTGATAAAGGCTTCCTCAACCGCTCTTATCCCTCCCTGATGATCAATATTGGTATATAACGATGCGACATCTGCTGTTACCAGCATTGCCGCATCATCTACTTTCATACCTTTCAGAACCCTTAAAGTGACTCTGTAACAAAAATTACAACGTTTTTTCTACCATCCTACAAGTTCCTAAACCTATTCTAATCTGTTCTGGCTCACTGCAGCACTTTGTACTATCATGGCCTCTGTAATAAATCAATGTATCTTTCCCTTGTCAGACTTGTCGGCCTGTGTCTGGAAGGCTGCCAACTCTTCCGTGCTGGTCTGTTCCTCTATGCACACTCCAGTGTGTGTTTTATTTACATAAGCCAGCAGCTTCTCTGCTATCTTATCAGTGATAGAAGAGAGCTGGATAAAAATCCTCCTCTGTTAGGCTGTGAAAGTAGCTGGCTGACACATACTGAGGAATTACAAACACAGGCACAAGCAGAGCTGTCTGCAGGAAGCCTGTAATGTTCAGTGCATGAGAGAAGAAGGGGACAGAAGGTAAACACACAAATGATCTTTTGAGATTCAAAAGGAAAGCTGTATACAGCCTGCTTGTGTATGGATGTATTTTCTATGTGTGGACATATTGTACATCAATCTACTTCCTGTTTTGGTGGCCATTTTGTTTGTTTATAAACAAACTTTTTAAAACTGTTTTTGACTACTTTTAATGCGGCGGGGAGCGGCGAAATTGTGACAGAGGGAAATAGGAGATGTCCCCTAACACACTGGTATGTTTACTTTTGTGCGATTTCAACAATACAGATTCTCTTTAATGTGTGGGCTGTGTCCCTTAGAACACGGGGTAAATTACCAACCATTGGTTGCAGAAATACATCAAGGTATCTCCCCACCCTATAGGTGATCGAATCTATCCCATTAATAATGGGCCGTCCCGGGGGGGACACCATAGATTTGTGAACCTTGGGTAACTGGTATATGATGGGGGTTTTGGGATTCTTAGGTACAAGATGCTCAAATTCTCTTTCATTATTTGGCCCCTATCCAATCCCCCCTTCAAAATAACAATCAATTCCCTCTTATAGGCAAAGACCGGATTACCTCCCAATTTCCTATATGCCGTTACATCCCCTACCAACTTATCCAATTCTGTAAAATATTGTTCATGATTTAAAATCACAACCCCCCCCCCCCCTTATCTGCAGGTCTAATAATAAGCTCTTTTTCTTTAAGCAACTTACAGATCGCCCGATTGTGACTCCTGATCCGGGACGTCTGTAGTCGCTCCAAGTCCCCAATAACCAAATTCTTAAAAATATCAATGGTTTGTTTACTCGCATTATTCACAGGGTTAAAAACCGAGTTATTCCTCATGTTAGTATGAGGATAATCTCCACCTTGATTAGCCTTACTAGAGGGCCCTTCCCTATCTAAATAGTACCGTTTAAGATTCAATCTACGAACAAATTTGTGCACATTAATAAAAGTATCAAAATTGTTAAGACTATTCTTTGGGGCATATTTTAAACCCCTATCAAGCAATTTAATTTCAGATTTCTCCAACTCCACCCCACTAAGATTGAAAATTCCCTCCCCCTTCACTATTCCCTTCTTTTCTTGTACCCCCCTTCCTCCTCTGACTTCCTCAGAGTTGGAGAAATCTGAAATTAAATTGCACACAGGAGTCACGATCGGGCGATCTGTAAGTTGCTGAAAGAAAAAGAGCTTATTATTAGACCTGCAGATAAGGGGGGGGGGGGGGGGGGGTTGTGATTTTAAATCATGAACAATATTTTAGAGAATTGGATAAGTTGGTAGGGGATGTAACGGCATATAGGAAATTGGGAGGTAATCCGGTCTTTGCCTATAAGAGGGAATTGATTGTTATTTTGAAGGGGGGATTGGATAGGGGTCTTATTAATGAAAGAGAATTTGAGCATCTTGTACCTAAGAATCCCAAAACCCCCATCATATACCAGTTACCCAAGGTTCACAAATCTATGGTGTCCCCCCCCGGGACGGCCCATTATTAATGGGATAGATTCGATCACCTATAGGGTGGGGAGATACCTTGATGTATTTCTGCAACCAATGGTTGGTAATATACCCCGTGTTCTAAGGGACACAGCCCACACATTAAGGGTTCTGAAAGGTATGAAAGTAGATGATGCGGCAATGCTGGTAACAGCAGATGTCGCATCGTTATATACCAATATTGATCATCAGGGAGGGATAAGAGCGGTTGAGGAAGCCTTTATCAAGCAGGGGCGTTTGAAAATGGAGCAGATTGAATTCCTGCTAAAGCTTTTGGAATTCGCCTTGTCCAAAAATCATTTCTGGCACAGGGGTGATTTTTATGCACAGATCAAAGGATGCGCCATGGGGGCACCTTATGCACCTGCCCTGGCAAATATCTTTATGTCAAGATGGGAGGAGGAGGCAATATCGATCAATCCAGGGAGGGTGGTGGAATGGCGGAGATTTATCGATGATTTATTCATTGTTTGGGGGGGCTCTGTTCAGGAATGGGTTAAGTTTTTGGAAGCCATTAATAATCTGCACCCCAACATTGAGTTGGAGGCAGTGATGAGCTTTTCTAGTATAGATTTTTTGGATCTTACCATTTTTAAGGAAGAGGGATGTTTATCAACGCGGTGTTTTTTTAAGAAAACGGATCGTAATGGATACATTCCGACGACCAGTTGCCACCACCCTTCATGGATCAGGGCGGTCCCTAGGGGACAGTTCCAAAGAGTGAGAAGGAATTGTTCTAGGGTGGATGATTACTTTAGTCAAGCCTCTATCCTGGCCCAACGTTTTGTGGATAAGGGGTATGACCCTGATGGAATAAAGGAGACAGAGAGAGAAGTGGCACTGATGGATAGGGGTAGACTTATAGAAGGAAAAACACAGGAGCAGAAGAATACTCCTGATATTCCTTTTATCTCCACCTTTAGTGCACAATATAAGGATGTGGAGAAGATTTTTTGTAAACACTGGTCGGTATTGCAGCAGGATGCTCAATTGAATCGTATTGTCCCTAACAGGCCTAAATTTATTTATAAGCGTGCGCCGAATTTGAGGGACTTATTAGTCCCGAGTTGCGTTGAGCCGCCGCGTAGAACTCTTGCCCCAAGGCAAAGACCGGGTTATCATATGTGTAGAGGGTGCTGTATATGTAGTGACACTTCTAGTGTGTCTACAGATATTATTAGATCTAATTGTTTTCGTAAGGATTTTAAAATTAAGCAATTTATGACATGTGCTACCACATACGTAGTGTACGTGTTAACATGCGGGTGTGGTAAGCAGTATGTGGGCAGGACGTCGCTGACGTCGGTGACGTCATCCCGCCCCGTCGCCATGGCGACGGGGGAAGCCCTCCAGGAAATCCCGTTCTTTGAACGGGATTTCCTGATCGGTGATCGCCGAAGGCGATCGAAGCGGGCGGGGGGATGCCGCTGAGCAGCAGCTATCATGTAGCGAGCCCTCAGCTCGCTACATGATAAAAAATTTTTTTTTTTTTAAAAACTGCTGCGCTTCCCCCTGGCGGTATTTTTCATACCGCCAAGGGGGTTAAAGAAAAGGTTGTACCAACATATATATAATATAAGAAAAGGGTTAAAATCGCATAGTGTGTCTGCCCACTATTTGGAAACACATGCTAAAAATCCAGGATGTCTCAGAGTTGCCGCGGTCGAGCACGTTCGCTCACATTGGCGCGGGTCAAATCGATTGCAGTAACTATGCAAAAAAGAGACGGAATGGATTCATATGTTGGGGACTCTTAGTCCGAGGGGACTCAACATTGAGTTGGATATTAATTGTTTTATTTCTAATGAGTAGGGATACTTAGGTGATGGGGGCACTGCATTGATATTTGTAGGACATGTGTATTATGGATATGTGCAATATTTTTGGGGTGTATGGAGGGGGTCACTAAAGGACACTGGAATTGAGTTTAGGAGTGATGGTATTGTTATTGTTATTATTGTATTGAAGCTGGGTCACGTGTGCAATAGTTGTTTATATATATTTGAGGAAATGTTATATATACATATGTATAGAAGGAAGTTTCTGGGGTTTATTAAGTGTAATAAGGAATATTGTTGAGCACTGATGATAGTGGGCGGTTTATGTCCTATTGATTGTGATAGGGATATAGGGTAGGGATGATAATTCATATGTGTGTGCAGTTGTATGCACTTTCTGGTGCACAAAGGGTGTGCTTACGGGTGTATTCAATTGCATGCACTCGCTGACGCAAGTAGGGTTACTTATGGGTCGTAATATTAAATAATAATTTATGTTATTGATAGGTATAGGGGGTATAGGTTGATATAATGAGAAATGTGGCACTTATAAGAATTTAAGGTCACTGTGGTTAACACTGCAGATGGTTTATTTATTTATATAGTAATTGCTGCAGTGATTGTAAGTATATGTAGTTATTTATTGGGAAAGCACTGTTAATTTTTACATGAAAGGTTCCCCTTTTTCTCTAATGTTCTATGTCTAATGTAATTTTAAATGTCTAATGTATTTATGCACTCTGCGGGATACTATAGCCAGCACGCTCCTGGGGCTGCCTAGCAACTATGAGAGGGCGGAGTGGCGGGCGGGTCTCGGAGCGGAGGAGGCGCGGTGTGCGTATTTGAATGCGACGTCTGATGCGATCTCCAGCCCCTGAATGAGTCACGACGTGTGACGAAACGCGTAGGGCGGAGTCGGAGGCGCGTTGACGTCAGTAAGGAAGTAACGGCAGGAGAGGTATTCGTGCTGCTCTATGGTATCCGCGGACGGAGTGGTAATGAAATAGCCTGTAAAGCCTGCATTTTAAACTTTTATTAAACGAGTTTTATGCCACACGCTGATCTTAATCCTTGGCTGGCTGGATGTGATATGCTATAGAGAAAGACGCGCTTCTGGTGAGTGCATCCACAAAGGGGGAGCTGACGTTGTTTCCTTAGTCTGGTGGTGGCACTACCCCCTGGAGTGCAGCACGAGGTGTTCGCTATTGGCAGTTATAGACTGTACTGGGCACTATGTGCAATTTCTGATCTTTTTACAGGGCAAGTGAGCGCGGTGATCAATTGTGACATTAAGCTGCTTACGGGTGGAGTGACCCTAACCATTGCTGCGATCCCCTGTTAAGTGTGATTGGTCCATTGGAGCGCAGTAATCCCTATTCTGTTTCATATACACCAAAGAAAAACTAACAAGTGGGAGCAGCTGACCAGAATTATATCAAACATAGCAAAGAAATGAATATTATCAATGGAGCCATCAGCGGCTCGATTGATAACAACTATCGCGCCGTGTATGCCCAGCATTAAATACTGCTCCTCTGACCTTGATTGGCGGCTTGAAAGCCCAGCAGGCCCAGTCCACCAATGCATGCTGCCACTCCGGCAGTAGACTAATCCAGGGTCCCGGCTAGTGTTGGGCGAACACCTAGATGTTCGGGTTCGCGAACGTTCGACGAACATCGCCGCGATGTTCGGGTGTTCGCACCGAACTCCGAACATAATGGAAGTCAATGGGGACCCGAACTTTCGTGCTTTGTAAAGCTTCCTTACATGCTACATACCCCAAATTTGCAGGGTATGTGCACCTTGTGGGTACAAGAGGAAAAAAAAATATTTGAAAAAGAGCTTATAGTTTTTGAGAAAATTGATTGTAAAGTTTCAAAGGAAAATGTCATGTTTCTTTGCACAGGTAACATGCTTTTTGTCGCCATGCAGTCATAAATGTAATACAGAGAAGAGGTTCCAGGAAAAGGGACCGGTAACGCTAACCCAGCACAAGAAGCAGAACACGTGATGGAACAGGAGGAGGCGCAGGAGGAGAAGGCCACGCTTTTTGAGACACTACATCCCAGGCCTTGCATGAGGACAAATAGCGTGCGGATATAGCAATGCTTTTTGCCGCCATGCAGTCATAAATGTAATAAAGATGAGAGGTTCAATAAACAGGGACCGGAAACGCTAACCCAGCAGCAGCAGCACACGTGAGGGAACAGGAGGAGCCGCAGAAGGAGAAGGCCACGCTTTTTGAGACACAACATCCCAGGCCTTGCATGAGGACAAATAGCGTGCGGATATAGCAATGCTTTTTGCCGCCATGCAGTCATAAATGTAATAAAGATGAGAGGTTCAATAAACAGGGACCGGAAACGCTAACCCAGCAGCAGCAGCAGCACACGTGATGGAACAGGAGGAGGTGCAGGAGGAGAATGCCACGCTTTTTGAGACACAGCATCCCAGGCCTTGCATGAGGACAAATAGCGTGCGGATATAGCAATGCTTTTTGCCGCCATGCAGTCATAAATGTAATAAAGATGAGAGGTTCAATAAACAGGGACCGGAAACGCTAACCCAGCAGCAGCAGCAGCAGCAGCACACGTGATGGAACAGGAGGAGGCGCAAGAGGAGAATGCCACGCTTTTTGAGACACAGCATCCCAGGCCTTGCATGAGGACAAATAGCGTGCGGATATAGCAATGCTTTTTGCCGCCATGCAGTCATAAATGTAATAAAGATGAGAGGTTCAATAAACAGGGACCGGAAACGCTAACCCAGCAGCAGCAGCACATGCGAGGGAACAGGAGGAGCCGCAGGAGGAGAAGGCCACGCTTTTTGAGACACAACATCCCAGGCCTTGCATGAGGACAAATAGCGTGCGGATATAGCAATGCTTTTTGCCGCCATGCAGTCATAAATGTAATAAAGATGAGAGGTTCAATAAACAGGGACCGGAAACGCTAACCCAGCAGCAGCAGCACACGTGATGGAACAGGAGGAGGCGCAGGAGGAGAATGCCACGCTTTTTGAGACACAGCATCCCAGGCCTTGCATGAGGACAAATAGCGTGCGGATATAGCAATGCTTTTTGCCGCCATGCAGTCATAAATGTAATACAGATGAGAGGTTCAATAAACAGGGACCGGAAACGCTAACCCATCACAGATGGTCATTGTTCATGTTACTTGGTTGGGGTCCAGGAGTGTTGCGTAGTCGTTTCCAATCCAGGATTGATTCATTTTAATTTGAGTCAGACGGTCTGCATTTTCTGTGGAAAGGCGGATACGCCGATCTGTGACGATGCCTCCGGCAGCACTGAAACAGCGTTCCGACATAACGCTGGCTGCCGGGCAAGCCAGCACCTCTATTGCGTACATTGCCAGTTCGTGCCAGGTGTCTAGCTTCGATACCCAATAGTTGAAGGGTGCAGATGGATTGTTCAACATTGATGGCTACGCCATGGATTGATGGCTACGCCATCCGACATGTAGTCCTTGACCATCTTCTCCAGGCGATCGGTGTTGGAGATGGATCTGCACGCTTGCTGTTCTGTGGGCTGCTGCTGCATGGGTGTCATAAAATTTTCCCACTCCAAGGACACTGCCGATACCATTCCCTTTTGGGCACTAGCTGCGGCTTGTGTTGTTTGCTGCCCTCCTGGTCGTCCTGGGTTTGCGGAAGTCAGTCTGTCGGCGTACAACTGGCTAGAGGAGGGGGAGGATGTCAATCTCCTCTCTAAAGTCTCCACAAGGGCCTGCTGGTATTCTTCCATTTTGACTCTTTCTTCAAGCAGTTTTGGAACATTGTGTTTGTACCGTGGATCCAGAAGGGCTGGGAATAGCTCCTGCGAATACCCCATTGTGTCCTGAGGTAATTCATCGGACTGGTTATCTGGCAGTTGTGTGCGTGGTGTCGCTGCCGGTTGTGTCAGCTTTGTGCCCACTGGCTCCTTGTAACTGGCTGAGGACTCGGACCTCGTGCGTGATGTGCTGGTGCTGCTTAACCCACTGCTGGACGATTGAGAGGCCATCCAAGTAATTATCTGGTCCTGTTCTTTTGGATTTGTGAGGGTTGTTGTCCTGGACAACATGGGCGGTATTGAGTGGGTTTTCTTGGGTGCTCCCCTGTGGCCTGTACGTGAACCGTCAGGGGAAACACCTCTTCCCTTGCCCCTCCCTCTTTCACCGGATTTCTTCCTCATTTCACTTATCCTTAAAGTACACGCTGACTGGCAGCAGTACAGTGGCAGTACAGAAATGCTATACAGTGGTGGGTGAGCGGTGTACCACTATTCCCAGCAGTGACACAGAGCACAATGCTATACAGTGGCGGGTGAGCGGTGTACTACTATTCCCAGCAGACACAGAGTGGCAGTAAACAGAATGCTATATAGTGTGGCTGAGCGAGGTACACAGAGTGGCAGTAAACAGAATGCTATATAGTGTGGCTGAGCGAGCGGTGTACTACTATTCCCAGCAGACACAGAACAGTAAACAGAATGCTATATAGTGTGGCTGAGCGGTGTACAACTATTCCCAGCAGCGACACAGAGCACAATGCTATACAGTGGCGGGTGAGCAGTGTACCACTATTCCCAGCAGCGACACAGAGCACAATGCTATACAGTGGCGGGTGAGTGGTGTACTACTATTCCCAGCAGACACAGAGTGGCAGTAAACAGAATGCTATATAGTGTGGCTGAGCGAGGTACACAGAGTGGCAGTAAACAGAATGCTATATAGTGTGGCTGAGCGAGCGGTGTACTACTATTCCCAGCAGACACAGAACAGTAAACAGAATGCTATATAGTGTGGCTGAGCGAGGTACACAGAGTGGCAGTAAACAGAATACTATATAGTGTGGCTGAGCGAGCGGTGTACTACTATTCCCAGCAGACACAGAGTGGCAGTAAACAGAATGCTATATAGTGTGGCTGAGCGAGGTACACAGAGTGGCAGTAAACAGAATACTATATAGTGTGGCTGAGCGAGCGGTGTACTACTATTCCCAGCAGACACAGAGTGGCAGTAAACAGAATGCTATATAGTGTGGCTGAGCGAGGTACACAGAGTGGCAGTAAACAGAATGCTATATAGTGTGGCTGAGCGAGCGGTGTACTACTATTCCCAGCAGACACAGAACAGTAAACAGAATGCTATATAGTGTGGCTGAGCGGTGTACCACTATTCCCAGCAGCGACACAGAGCACAATGCTATACAGTGGCGGGTGAGCGGTTTACCACTATTCCCAGCAGCGACACAGAGCACAATGCTATACAGTGGTGGGTGAGCGGTGTACTACTATTCCCAGCAGACACAGAGTGGCAGTAAACAGAATGCTATATAGTGTGGCTGAGCGAGGTACACAGAGTGGCAGTAAACAGAATGCTATATAGTGTGGCTGAGCGAGCGGTGTACTACTATTCCCAGCAGCGACACAATGACTGGGGGGACCCTGGCTAGCGTGGCTGGAGCGCGAACTACCCTGCCTGCCTACCCAAAGCTAAACCCACAGACAAATGGTGGAGATATGACGTGGTTCGGGTATTTATTTACCCGAACCACGTGACAGTTCGGCCAATCACAGCGCTAGCCGAACGTTCGGGGAACGTTCGGCCATGCGCTCTTAGTTCGGCCATGTGGTCAAACGGTTTGGCCGAACACCATCAGGTGTTCGGCCGAACTCGAACATCACCCGAACAGGGTGATGTTCTGCAGAACCCGAACAGTGGCGAACACTGTTCGCCCAACACTAGTCTCGGCAACAGCCACCTGTGAGGAAACAAAAAGCCAGAAGCCAGCCACACTCATGAATAATTAAACATACCGGTCATGTCGGCAAGCCCATGGGTTCCCAATAGGGATGATCAATGATATGCAAATACTTCTGAGTTTGTGCAAATTTATGTAAATTTTATGCAAATATATGCAGCTTGAAATTAGACCAATCAGTTTAAACCTGGGTGGGATTTGATTGGTCCATTTTCAAGCTGCATATATTTGCACACAAATTTACAGACGTTTGCATAAACTCGGAAATATCTGCATATCATTGATTATCCCTAGTCTCCAATGTTAACTGTTTCTGTTCCTGCCAGAAGATCCAATCAATCCATAGCAAACAAACAATGAATGTTGTTCTACCCAGAGTTTTGTGGAAGATAAATCCATTTTGAGCTTTGTGAAGTTGGCCCCTCCTACAATCAGCACAAATATGAATATCATTATATTGGTACAAGAGAATAGTGTCCCAACACTCAGGTACCGCTAATGCAGAGACTGCGGACTGGTGTGTGAACAGTATATATGATTTGCTGCAGTGCTGTATGTGAACTTGCAGGGCGTGCTGCTTAAGCCTGGAACATGCACATTAGTCAATTTCAGGAGAAGGGGAGGGAGACTGGCATTAGGGTTGTTAAAACCCTTTCACTTGGGGAGTTGAGATATGGCTATCAGCAGCCAGGTGGGCGCCAGGCTGGAGGATCCCCACGTTTTACACCTCTGGCTCTTGTTCACTGCAGGATCAGTGTTGGGGGTGGGCTGCTCAGACGTGAGTTAAATGGCTCACGTCATGGCGGCACTTTCGCCATTGCAAAAAACTATAATTTTCACGCGAAATTCACGATTGCGCGCAATAAATCAAGCCCAAGGAACGGTCTCCAAGGCAAGAAACCAGTGGTGTAGGGACCACGGTCACATGTGTGACAGGGCCTGGGGGGGCCCTGCTTGTCCTCACCACGTGCTGCATGGGGGGCAGCGGGCGCACAAGCAGTGGCTGAGAAGGACATCAGATACTCACATTGCCGAGATCCAGCGCTGCATGTACTACTTACTTCCTGTTCCTGTGTTCCATCCCATAGTAACCGCTCCCCCTAGGGGGCGCTGTTACTGTGAGATGGAACGCAGGATCAGGAAGGAATAAGTACATGTGGTGCATGGATCCTATCAATGTAAGTATCTGATGGCCACTGCTTGTGTGCCTGCCGCTACGTTCCCCCTCCGTCTGGCTACCTATTCCTGGCTACCTATACTGGGTGCACCTATTTCTGGCTACCTATACTGGGGGCACCTATTTCTGGTTACCTATACTGGGGGCACCTATTTCTGGTTACCTATACTGGGGGCACCAATTCTTGGCTACCCATAGTGGGGGCACCTATAGCTGGCTACCTATTTTGGGGGCATCAATTTCTGGCTACCTATACTGGATGCACCTGTTCATATGTACGTATACTGGGGGCACCTATTCCTGGCTACCTATACTGGGGGTACCTGTTCCTGGCTACCTATACTGGGGGTACCTGTTCCTGGCTACCTATACTGGGGGAACATATAGCTGGCTACCTAGACTGGGGAACCTATAGCTGGCTGCCTATACTGGGGGGCACTTATTTCTGGCTACCTAATGTATACAGGGGGGTACCTATTCCTGGCTACCTATAGTTGGGCACCTATTTCTGGCTACCTTTACTGATACTGAGGGCACCTATTCCTGGCTACATATAGGATCGAAAGAACTAGTGTGGTTTGAATTATAAAACAACTCATTTTTCTTATGAAAGCTTTATGGTTGTGATTAGGGGTGTAGCAGGGGTGTGGCTTGTGTCCCTCTTTCTTATCTCAAATAGTTGGGAGGTATGTACGAGTGACATGTCAAGGAGCCTTTTCTGGCTGTAGTTTAGCAGATAACACCCGACTTTTGTTCTGTTCTGATGTGTTTGTAGGACATGGACTGAAGGTATTAACTGTCTGTGTGAAATGGAAGGAGAGACACGGTACCTGGCACCAAATGCAGCAGGGCAGACACACCGGAAATGGGAATCAGAGCGTGCACTTCCGAAGTGTAGTTGAAATCCAATGGAGTAGAAGACAAAGATCGAGGCACCGCTTCTTTAAAATCCCTTTATTCCTGTTGGGGAAATAGCAGGTACATAGCAGTGGGGGTATCAGATACTCCATTGGATTTAGACTTTTGTTCTGTTCTGATGTGTTTGTAGGCAGGGCCGGATTTGTACCTTTCACCGCCCAAGGCCTACTGTCACCAGCCGCCCCCCCTCCCCCCCACACACACACCCCCCTCCACGCACTTTACAACATCTCCACAGTATAGGTGGTCACATGCTGAACTCCCCCCCCCCCCACCCTCCATTACTATAGGCAGGCAGATGCTATGTGTCTCCCCCCTGTCCTTTAGTAAAGGTAGTCTGATGCTGTCCCCCTTTGCCCCCTCACTGTAGGTATCCAGATGTGGTCCCCCCTTTTGTATAGGTAGTCAGTCAGAACCTGCCCCCCCCCCCTTTACAGTAATATAGGTAGCCAGAGGCTTCCCCACTCAGAATAGGTAGCCAGATGCCATGACCCCCCCCCCCCTTTAGTATAGGTAGTCAGATTCTCTCCCCCCTTGTCCCCCAGTATAGTTAGCCCGTAGCCATGTCCCCCCCTTTAGCATAGGTAGTTCCCCCCCCCCCCCCCAGTAAAGATGCTGCAACTCCCCACCCCAGCAGGAGCCTATGCGGATGTCTTCCCCCCCCCCCCCCCAACCCCGAGAGAGAGCGGGAGCAGCAGAGTAACGTACCTCCCCAGACTTCCAGCGCTGCCACCGAAGTTTCCTCTGTCAGCTGCCGCCGTGCATCTTTCCCTCTCCTGCTGGTGTCTCTCACATGTGACTCGCTGGCAAGTTACCGGTGAGTCACATGACAGGAGTCGCCAGCAGGAGCGGGAGAGATGCACGGCGGCTGACAGCGGAAACTTTGGTGGAAGTCTGGAGAGGTACGTTACTCTGCTACTGCCTACTCCTGCTCTCTCTCGGGGTTTGAGGGGGGAGAAGACATCCGCACAGGGCGGGGGGGAGAGTTGGCACTTGGCAGGGGATAGCATCTAGCGGCCAATCTGGCAGGGGCGGGGGGAGGTGCGGGCTGCGGCTGAGCGGAGTGACCCTGCTGCCCAAGCCTCAGGAACCCGCTCCACGCTGCCTGGAAAAACGGCGCACTCAAAGCCGCCGATTGTAAAGGGGCGGGCGGCTGCTGACTTGCGGAGCGGTCCTTCTTACCGCAGGTGACAACAAGTGCAGTCAGCCTGTCACCACCTGCCGCCCTTTGGATTCTCGTGGATTCTGGCGCCCTAGGCATGGGCTTTGGGTGCCTTTCCCCAAATCCGGCCCTGTTTGTAGGACATGGACTGAAGGTAGTAACTGTCTGTGATGAAGTACCGGTAATAGTAAATTAATGGATTTACTTGGAAAATGACCAACACTGGTAGATATGACAGAAAACAAATCTAGCGGTAGAGTTATCTGCAAAACAATGTCAGAGTTCACATACCCTGATCATGCAGCAGTATTTAATCATTTTTCCATTCTTAGCTGATAGTCCAAGGAAGTAGGAAGCCTCCACTCTCTCTGTGGGATTTGTTATTAGCTGGGCAGCAGATATTCCAGTTAATACCCTATTAGCAGGTACCATGCAGGAAGTCATTCATCTGATAACCAATTAGAGCACTGAATAATGTAACGTTGTCTGTTCCAATTGCATGAAGCACAATCAGCATGTGAAGCCTTTTTCCTGCCCGTGACAGTTGTATATGAAGAGGTCATGCCACTGACATAGAAGATACACTGTGAACGCTTTCTGAGCGATTTTCTGACCATCAGTGCTTCAATCTTGTGCTAGTCGGCCCAGTAAATCCTCCAGTTGACCCCAGTCGCGATATATATATATATATATATATATATATATATATATATATAGCGCATGTCCAGCCCAGCCGCACACACAACCCTATAGCGCTCCCGTTGACAGTAGCGCAATAGGGCTGCGTGTGCACAGTAGATAGTGACTGGAGGATTTATCTAGCCGGCCAGCAGGGGATGGAAATGGCCAGGGAGAATGGCCTAAAGGGGACTGGAGGAGGCCCCAGGTACATATAAATGCCGTGTTTTTTTTTTGGGGGGGGGGGGCTCAGGTTTCCCTTGAGGCTTCTTTCACACTGAATCCATTGTATTCTCTCCCAATGCACAATATCCTCGCATCACAACATGATGCAATGATATTTCTATGGTACGTTTATATAGGGTGCTGTGCGGCGGGTCCTGTTGGAGTAACGCACAGTGTCGTGTGCGTTTACAGTGGCATTGTACTTTCATTGTACTGTATGCTTCACTGAATGGTTGCACTGCACGTCTAATTCGTTATGGAACTATTCAGTACCTTTGCATAGTGATTGTATCACAACATGCACAGTGTGAATGGACCCCAAAGCTTCTAGGTGCTGGATAATTAACCATCTGCCAGCTAATTGTTCATCAGCTGTTGACTTTGATTGGCATTGTTTTTTTGGGGGGTCACTGCAAATTTGCTTTGGAATAATATTTTTGCTTTTCACAACTTGTCATTCTTGTCCCTCATTTGCTAGTTTATAAGCACTTATAATGCAGCTTACCGCACTGCAATGCTAATCCTATGGGACGTTCACAGTGCGACATTAGCGTCGCATTGTACCGTGTATCGTTATGGTAACTCACTACTTCCAGTGTGTTATCTCTAAACGCACATGTTACCAGGTACAGGAAAGCATACATTTCATTGCCTGTATGCTTTACTGTACATACTGTATGTGACAGTAACAGCGTTAATGTGCGCTACCACCTTTTCTTTGCGTTGCGTTGTAATGCTGCATTGTGACTTTAACGTCGCATTATAACGCAACGTCCCACTGTGAATGCAGCCTGAAGGGAATAGGCACTTGGTATAGTGCTTTTAAGAATAAATACATTGTATATATTATTTTCCGGGTCAAAGAGATCACTTCCTGACCTGCGTCAGGAAGTGAACAAAAAAAATCGCTCTGCAAATGCGCTTAGAAATGCGCTTTACAAAAATTAAAACGCGCAGGTAGGCCCCGGGAGAGGGAAAGAAAATCGCTCACAAAATCAAAAATCACTGGCGTCAGCGATTTTGATTTTAGATGTGAATAAAGCCTAACTGCAGTAAATAGCCGTTTTTGACCGTGGAATAAGGGGAGGCAGGGCCAGGCGCCGGAAATCGAGCGATCTGGTTTCTTCGAGACGGCTTCGCGGGACAAGAGAGCAGTTTTATACTTTTTCTACACTTTGACCTGGACGTGAACAGCCTTTGCAAAAAAAAAAAAAAAAACTAGGAAAATGGCTCTGTTCAGTGCTTTTTGGAGTGATTTTCCACTTTTCCTATACTTTACATTGAGGCATAATCTCCTCAAAAATGCTGCAGGACCCGCGTTTGGGGAAAAAAAAAAAACCACATTGCTCTGGTGTGATCCATCCCATTCAAAAACATAGGCCAAGCACTTTTCGAAGCACTAGCGCTTTTAAAAGCGCTCTTGGTGTGCACCAACCCTCACACTTTACACATTCTACTATGTGGTGTCCAACTCATGGCATGCATTATACATAACCAGATAAAACACATTTGATACAAAAAGGTGCATGTGACAGAATACAGCATGCTGCCTCTTTATTTTTTTTTTTTATTTTTATTTTTTTCTGAACATGAAAATGCATTGAATATGAAAGAGCCGTTGAATAAAATGGACTACCAGTTCTTATTTGTTTCTGCAATGTAGTAAAATGCAGAGAAAATGCATGCAGTGTGAATGAGCCCTAAAAGTGAACTACAAGCCTACATCTGGTTTTGATTATTTGTAATTATTGTTTAATTGACTTTATTATGAGAGGCTCCACAGCAAGATTGCTCACTATTCAATTTCCAGATGCCATTTTTCCAGGGATCCTATATGCTTTAAAGTGTACCTGAGAGCAGAAATAAGAAAGATTTCACACTTACCCGGGGCTTCCTCCAGCCCCACGAGCACCGCTGCATCCCTCGCCGTCCTCCTGAGTTCCTCCGTTTGGCCGCACTCAGCCCTGGTAACTGGCTCAGTCGCGTCAGTTGGGCTCTTTTGCGTATGAGCGACTGAGCCAGACTGCTGACTGCGGTGGAATTGTGAATTGGCACTTCAGGGTAATGATGGTTGGTGATTCAAGCATTAAGAGTCTTTTGGTTAATCCAACTGGCAAAAGTAAAACCTTTTGAGCAGTAGGATTTTAAGCCCGCCCACCACGTCATGGTAGACTCTTTTCGGACGGGTCCTACACTACACTATGCTAGCCTACTCTAATTAGTGCTAGTCACCCTAATAACCCTACGCTACTGCTGGATCCAGGTCTGCGGTATGTGTGCCCTACTCTAACCCTATATCTCCTGCTCTGATTGGTGGCGACCACCAATATGCCCTGTTCTAAAGTTGTGTGTGTGCACGCGCGAGGATAGGCCTAATCTAATCCTAATCTCATCTATGTGGTTAGCCCTATGCTACAGTCTATGGGGTGAGGTGTTAAGGTGCTCATACACCTATGGATTTTATGTTGAATGTCGGGGATCGGGACCCGATCCCCTAGGGCAGTGTTGGCGAACCTATGGCACACGTGCCCAAGGCGGCACACGGAGCCGTCTCTGTGGGCATGCGTGCGGTGTCCGCTACCACCACTGATCCCATAACCCCCGCCGCCGCAGTAGTGATGAGTTGTTCGCGAAGAGCCGGCTCTAAGAGACGATTCTCTTCAGCGAACGAGCAGAGCCAAACCTCTGCCCCCAGCCCCTCCCCGCTCTGCTCACAGGGGTGCCAACGTCAGCACGTCCTGTCAGCGTGGGACTTTCGGCTGGCTGGTAATCGTGGAGCTGTGCGCCGCCGCCGGGACAGGAGACTTCTGTCAGTTGAGTAAATTTTTTTTTTTTACATGTGAAATGTTGTCCACATTGCGTTATTTACTGCTGACCTGCGTCCACATTGTGTTATTTTCTGCTGACCTGTGTCCACATTGTGTTATTTTCTGCTGACATGTGTCCACATTGCGTTATTTACTGCTGACCTGTGTCCACATTGCGTTATTTACTGTTGACCTGTGTTCATTTTGCGTTATTTACTGTTGACCTGTGTCCACATTGCATTATTTACTGCTGACGTGTCCACATTGTGTTATTTTCTGCTGACATGTGCCCACATTGCATTATTTACTGCTGACGTGTCCACATTGCGTTATTTACTGCTGACATGTGTCCACATTGCGTTATTTACTGCTGAAATGTTGTCCACATTGCGTTATTAACTGCTGAAATTTTGTCCACATTGCGTTATTTACTGCTGAAATGTTGTCCACATTGCGTTATTTACTGCTGAAATGCTGATCCACATTGCGTTATTTACTGCTGAAATGCTGATCCACATTGCGTTATTTACTGCTGAAATGCTGATCCACATTGCGTTATTTACTGCTGAAATGTTGTCCACATTGTGTTATTTTCTGGTGAAATACTGCCCACATTGCGTTTATTTCCTGTTGTCTGGGGTAACTGTTGCTGCATTCATTATATAATGGTCATAGTTGGCTATATTTGCTGCTTTGGGGTTACGTTATACTAATAAATAGCATCACACAGTTTCTGCACACCCATGATGCGAATCCTCATTTCACCCCATCATGGCGGAAACACTGCTTTCTTATGCCTCGCTGTTACATCATTACGTTAGCTCCGCCCATACAATGTCATGGCCACGCCCATTTTTCACTGCGCGCCCCGCAACTACCCCACCTCCGGCACTTAGTGATAAATAAGTCGATTTTGGGTCGCAGTTTGGGCACTCGGCCTCTGAAAGGTTTGCCATCACTGCCCTAGGGCGACATTGCTGTACAGACGTGTGTCAACTATGTAGCTGACAACGCGTTCTGTTGCTATGTGGGGGGGGGGTGGAGGGAGGATGGAGCAGCGCAATTAACGCAATTGGCTGTCGCGGGGGTGAGTTGATCCGCCTGGCAGATCACTTGGGGGTCGTGGCTGCTGTATGCGCGCCTGACTATTGGCTTACGAAGTCGTTATTAGCCACTTTAGTCAGGTGGGTACATATAATTGAGAGCCCTTCCACACCGGGGTGGTGCGGTATTTCTACCGCACCCTACCGTCAGGCAATGAAAGTCTTCGGAGACTTTCATACTGCAACTTTACAGCGTGGCGGAAGTGACTTTCCACCACATCCCTGGTGCAGGTCCAAAACTACGTTAGCGATGCCTTGGCCCGGAAGTCATGTTAGTCTATGGCGATGCATAGTTTTTTTTTTTTAAAGTTCAACACAACGGCGCTTGCGCGGAAGCATATTTTAACAATACACTTCTGTGCACTTCCGTACACCTGAAGCAGGAAGTGACGCGATTAATTTCCTGCTTGGACTGTGGCCAGACGGAACACCGCGCAAAAGCGCGGTGTTCCCTGAGGGCCTGTTTTTGACGGTGCAATGCTGATTTATAGTGTGAAACCAGCTTCAAGGTGACGTTCACTGCAGTGGATGACAGTCACTGCAGGAGATTAGTTGAAGAAGGCGTACACTGCAGGGGATGACAGTCACTGCAGGAGATTAGTTGAAGGAGGCGTACACTGCAGGGAATGACAGTCACTGCAGGAGATTAGTTAGTACACTGCAGGGGATGACATCCAAGAGAAGACAGGAGCTGCAGGGATTATCACCTGGAGGAGATGGTAGGAGCTGGAGATGGTGGTTGCAGATGATGATCAGAGCTGCTTGAAATGAAGCACAATGGATGAGAAGGAGGAGGAGCTAGGAGCTGCATGAGAGGGCTGGAGCTGCTGTAGATGGTACAAGCTGGAGAACATGTGAGAGGATGCAGGAGGTGACAGTCACTGCAGATACTCACAGTCAGTAGAGAATATGGCAGGAGACAGGGCTGGCCTTAGGTTTCACAATGCCCTGTGCGGAGCTAGACTTTGGCGGCCCCCCACCCCACCCTTGTCCCCAAAGATCACAATGCCGATACCGAGAACACGTTAGTAGAGGCTATAAATGGGAGTCGGGGAGCCTGATAAAATAGGGGGTGTTGGGGCTGCCCGCTATACAAACTGTGGCCTTTTATAGCCGCAATTTCTATATCTTCTGGCCCCAGTGCGCAATATTTTATTTCTATTAATAGCCTGCTATTAACATGAGTGCCTACAGTGTAGGGAAGAATTTGATCCCTCTTAGATCTGATTTGATCGAAAAAAAGAACGATCTCCTGGTCAAATCTGTTTTCATCTATTAGTGTATGGCCACCTTTAGGATAATGTAATCCTTTACATTAGCAGCATTTATAGCACCAAGCAATGCGCATAGTGGCAACACACCCAACTAGCCTCCCTGCCCACTGCAATCAACGCAGACAGAAATCTGTCTCTAAAGGTTCCCATACACTTGTCAATCTGCTACCAGATCACCTGCAGGTAGACGCCCCTCTGATCAAATCAGATCAGAGAGGAATCTATTATTATATACTCATGGATATAGTGAAAAACTCAGGAAACCAAAAATTGCAAAATATACTTTTTCTTTTAAAGAGAATCTGTATTGTTAAAATCGCACAAAAGTAAACATACCAGTGTGTTAGGGGACAACTCCTATTACCCGCTGTCACAATTTCGCCGCTCCCCGCCGCATTAAGGGCTTGTTTCCACTATTGCGGTGCGGAATCGCCTGGATTCCACCGCTGATGAAATCGCATGCGGATGCGATTTCCCATGCGTTTTTTGCCGCTAATTCGCATGCGAATTTGCATAGGTGAAGGTATATGCGATTTTAACCATGTCACTGCCTGTGTGAATTTACATTGGTACCTATGCGAATTCGCTTGCGAATTTGCATGAAAATTCGCATACCATAGCCGCATGCGAATTTCCTATTAAATACATTAGCTGCGATTCGCATGCATTCCACTTGCAGGCAAATTCGTTGGCTCTTTTGGAAACAGGCCCATCCACTTGCATTACATGTGCGAATCCGCATGCATTGGACGCATGCGGATTCGCGATAGTGGGAACGAGCCCTAAAAGTAGTCAAAAACAGTTTTAAAAAGTTTGTTTATAAACAAACAAAATGGCCACCAAAACAGGAAGTAGATTGATGTACAATATGTCCACACATAGAAAATACATCCGTACACAAGCAGGCTGTATACAGCTTTCCTTTTGAATCTCAAAAGATCATTTGTGTGTTTACCTTCTGTCCCCTTCATCTCTCATGCACTGAACATTACAGGCTTCCTGCAGACAGCTCTGCCTGTGCCTGTGTTTGTAATCCCTCAGTATGTGTCAGCCAGCTACTTTCACAGCCTAACAGAGGAGGATTTTTATCCAGCTCTCTTCTATCACTGATAAGATAGCAGAGAAGCTGCTGGCTTATGTAAATAAAACACACACTGGAGTGTGCATAGAGGAACAGACCAGCACTGAACTTGGCAGCCTTCCAGACACAGGCCGACAAGTCTGACAGGGGAAAGATACATTGATTTATTACAGAGACCGTGATAGTACAAAGTGCTGCAGTGAGCCAGAACACATTAGAATAGGTTTAGGAACTTGTAGGATGGTAGAAAAAACATTGTAATTTTTGTTACAGAGTCACTTTAATATTCCAAAAAAACTTGCGGAAATTTGTATACAATATCTTCAGTCATGTGGTAAAGTACATGTAATTGGTAGAGAAGGCAACAACATCGATTTGTTTCGGGTCCATGACCCTTCTCCAGGCCTTTCTACATACAATGAATATCTAAAAAGTGTAAAATGCAATACAATTAAAAATTGCAGTAAAATACCACAATATAATGGAGGTTATAATAACAAGATTACAACCATAGAGAAAAAACAGAGAAAGTGTAAACAGAGTGAAAAACCACACGCAGATAGCGTGAAATGGAAAACACAGAGAAGATGAAGTGCAGTGAATAAAAAGGGAATGTCACCACATGGTGTAATCCAGAGAGAACAGGAAAAATTGTACCTGCACAATCTAAATGCACAGTAGCATCTCATCTGGACAATAATTAAACCAGAATAGACCACCTGCACAAATCAATACAGGAATCAATAATGACGGTAACCAATCATTAATAAAGGATATTGACCGTTAGCCGGGCCACCCCCAAGTTTTTTTCTCACCCCCCTCCCCCCGGTTTTCACGTGGTACAGGCAGTGGCGTAGCTAAGGAGCTGTGGGCCCCGATGCAAGTTTTACAATGGGGCCCCCCAAGCACTCTATACATAACAATTGATACGGCGCACCAAAACCTGCCAATGACAACTACAGTGTCAGAGGTACAAGAAGGGGATGGGGAGCAGTTTGTTAATGATTACCACTATTCAAAGTATCTATAGAAGTGATTATTATGAGCACAGGACCAATAGAGAGCTAATATTGTAGTTGAGGGAGGACCCTTCGGGGCCCCTCTGGCCCAAGGGCCCCGATGCGGTCGCTACCTCTGCAACCCCTATTGCTACGCCCCTGGGTACAGGCACTCACAGTAACACTGGACACAGGAGGAGGCCGGGAGTTGCTCCAGTGGACAGTTTAGCCTTCTGCACTCACACCACAGGCGGGGGGGGGGGGGTGGTTTACATGACAGCCAAGCATCTTCGCAGATGTGACAGCCGCCGTTCGCTCCTTCTAGTGCTCCGCAGTCACCTCCTCTTCCATATGTGGTTCACTTAAAACTGTTTTCTTATCTATACACAATTGTGTGTATTGGTTTGTTACCTGTCTGTATCTTACAACTTACCAACACAAGTGGTGCAATAAAAGCTACACTTGGTAGATGGTGCCTGTCTTCCGTTTCTCCTGAAAAATAAATTGATGTACGCCTTATGTTTCCCAAAATATGTTGTAGTCTAGGATCAATGTTGCTCACAATATGAGTCCAGCAATAGCCATACACTGATCCTTCTTTAGTGGCAAATCCATAGTCTAAGGGTGCAACATGGCTCTAATCAAAGAGTCCAGCATAAGCCATATGTTGTCCCTTGTACAGTGGCAAATCAGTCTAAGGTTGCAACATGGCTCTAATCAAAGAGTCCAGCATAAGCCATATGTTGTCCCTTGTACAGTGGCAAATCAGTCTAAGGGTGCAACATGGCTCTAATCAAAGAGTCCAGCATAAGCCATATGTTGCCCCTTGTACAGTGGCAAATGAGTCTAAGGGTGCAACATGGCTCTAATCAAAGAGTCCAGCATAAGCCATATGTTGTCCTTTGTATAGTGGCAAATCAGTCTAAGGGTGCAACATAGCTCTAATCAAAGAGTCCAGCATAAGCCATATGTTGCCCCTTGTACAGTGTCAAATCCTTACCTGTATTGGGGTCCAATGTTGCTCCGTCTAAAGAGTCCACGATGTGTATACATTGTCACACATCAGATGGCAAATCCATAATATGTTTGGGGTCCAATGTTGCTCTTTGAAAAGAGTCCAGGATGCCCCATCCATGGTTGCCTATTGAGAGGCAGCGCCACATGGGAAGCAGCAGAAGACGAGACATTTCAGTGTTGGCAGTCTCCTGATCATATATTGTAGCCAGCTGATTGGGTGTATTCCTCTTCTGCTTCCTCTTCTCTCCTCCTCATTTGTGTCTTGCTCCTCTGCCTGCTGTCTGGGGTCCTCGTATTCCTCCTCTTCCTTGTATTCCTCCTCTGCCTTGTCTTCCACCTCTTCTTGCTCCTCTGCCTGATGTCTGGGGTCCTCAGACGGGAGGTCCTCTTGCCATGCAGTATCTTCATCAGATAGGCTGCTGCTTGTTCTACATTCCTCTTCGAGTTCCCCAAACGAGTCGCTATCAATAGTAGAAAGGTCCGGTCTCCATTTGCGGGTTTTGTAGAATTCCTCGTCTTCCGAATCTTCCTCGTATTCCTCCTTGTATTCCTCTTCCTCTTCCAATGCGATTCTGTGCTCAGGGGTGGCTTCCTTCTCTTGGATGATCTCGGTTGATCTTCCTTCTTCCTCCATATTTTTTATACCAAATGTTGTGCTGTCAGCAGGAGAGGGCGCTGATCCTTTTTCCATCGCTGAGGTGTCCATTGGCGCTGGAATGCTATTAGTAAAATGCTAGAATATGAAATAAAGATGCAGGAAAGGTTTTTGCTGCAGCCTCTTCCACGGTCAACTGTCAACTGTCAAAAATAACTGACACTCATGCTCTTAGCTCTGCCCAGCAGCTCATGCCATTCTAACTGCCAGTCTCATGCCAAGTACTCAGATGATGCAAACAAGAATGGGCAGGTGCCTTTTGTAGGGCAACTATCATTTGTATCGCAACAAGTGCACATGAATAATAAGCCTAATGTGTACAGTAAAGTGTCTGATGTCCAAAACAACCAATCTGAAAGCTCCAGTGGATGTTTAAAAATAATCGACACTGACTGGCTGCCACAGCCAATTTAACCATTTCAGCCCGCAGTGATTTTTTACCTTATGGACGAGAGGAATTTTCACCTGTCAGCGGTTCTCCCTTTCATTCCCCAATAGCTTTATCAGTACTTATCACAGCGAAATGATCTATACCTTGTTTTTTTCCGCCAGCAATTAGGCTTTCTTGGGGTGGTAAATAATGCTAAGAATTATTTTAATCTAAATGTATTATTAGAATAATAAGAAAAAAATGTATAAAATTCATTATTTTTCAGTTTTCAGCCATTACAGTTTTAAAATAATGAATGCTACCATAACTAAAATCCACACATTTTATTTGGCCATTTGTCTTCATTATTTAAACCTTAAAATTATACCTAGTGTAATGTATGGTGACAATATTTTATTTGGAAATAAAGGTGCACGTTTTCAGTTTTACATGCATCACAAATTTTTAGCCCAATATTTATTAATTTTATGTCCTCTTGTCATAAATAACCTTTGATTTTTATTCCCCTAAATCAGTAGGTGTGTTTTACTATTTGGCCACAAGATGTCCCTACTGAGCAAAAATCCCATTAGCGTACAATGTACGCTAATTGGGATACAATGTATCACTACATTGTAACCAGGGAAGTGACGATCACAGCGGCGGCGGGGAGGTTATGAATGGAAACATTGTTTACATTCATAAATTTAACGATCGGTTGGCGGGAATCGCGGTGGCTCCATTTACAGAATAAACACTGTTTTTGAACAAAAACAGTGTTTATTCACGGCGGACATGCTCAGATTGGCACAGGGGACTTTTGTCCCCTGCAGCCAATCTCCCCTGCTAGCACGATCGCATGCAAACCACCCAAAATGCAGGGACGTGACTAGCGCGTCCCTGTGGCTCTAGCACTTGCCGCTGCGGACGTGAAGCTCACGTCCGCGCTGCTGAAATGGTTAAGCCATCAGCCAGGAGTAATATGTTATGTAGCTCCTCTCTGCTAGTAAACGGATAGTTGTTTAGGAAGAAGTGAAAGTAAATATGTAGATTTAATTATTGGGCCTAGACAACCTAGACGTAAAAGAAAACAAAATGTCTAATTAAAATAACACACAAACACCGGGTAGAGAAAAAAGGCTGCAACCTTGTTTATTGGGTTTTTGAACAATTGTTAAATTGTGTACCCAAACCACACTTTATTGCATTTTGCCAAGTGATCAGAAGGGCCTATTCACACTAGAAGCGCTTTTCTGAGCGCTTTGTGATTGTTAAGCGCTTTTTAAAAATCGCTTCCATTTACTTTCAGCAAAATCGCGGTAAAAATCTACACAATTTTGCAACCTAGTATGCGAAAATTGCAGCGATTTTTACGCAACGTTTACAGCGATTTTAATGAAAGTGAATGGGAACGATTTTTAAAAAGCACTAATCAATCACAAAGCGCTCAGAAAAGCGCTTCTAGTGTGAATGGGCCCTGAATCTTAAGATCACACCAAAGAGAGAATCATGAACTAGAAACCAACAAATGATGTCCACCAATCCAGTGACATTTCCCATTACAGCAACACATTTTTTTAAAGGACAACTGACCTGAGAGGGACATGGAGTGCCATATTTATTTCCTTTTAAACAATGCACCTTGCCTGATTGTTCTGCTGACCCTCTACCTCTAATACTTTTAGGCACATACCCTGAACAAGCATGCAGTGCCGATGTTTGACTTAAAGAGAAGGTTCAGGGAGGGGAGTGAAAAAATAAAAATCAATTTCCACTTACCTGGGGCTTCCTCCAGCCCGTGGCAGGCAGGAGGTGCCCTCGCCGCCGCCCCGCAGGCTCCCGGTGGTCTCCGGTGGCCGACCCGACCTAGCGAGGCCGGCTGCCAGGTCGGGCTCTTCTGCGCTCCAAGGCCCGGCACTTCTGTGTCCCACGCGGGCGCGCTGACGTCATCGGACGTCCTCGGGGCTGTACTGCGCAAGCACAGAACTACTGCGCCTTCGCAGAACTGTCAGGCTACTGGTATTGTTTAAAAGGAAATAAATATGGCAGCCTTCTTATCCCTCTCAGGTCAGTTGTCCTTTGAAATGGAGACAAATGCCCAATTAAGCATTAAGGTTGTAAACTCACAGGGAGGGAGGGAAGATAATTTGGCTGGTGTTTTGCAGAATGGTGATCTGCACCGCTGACACCAGGTGTTATGCTGGGCACTGCTCGATGCCGGCGCATCCCCGCTCGTCGGCACGGGCGTGTGGATAGATTCCCGCTTGTCCCCGCGGGCAGTTCCTTATCAGCCGCTCGTTTCTTCCATTGTCCGCCCGCGGGGATCGAGCACGGAATCGATCCGCTGCGGTGATCGGACAGGTTGAATATTATCAATTGCGCAGAAAAAGTGGGATCAGCGCATCACCAGGCCGCCTCTGAATGGCCTCAGCTCAGAGATGCGCTGAGCCCCCCCAGAGACTACAAACGCACCTTGAACCCAAACAGAGGCTCTGCATATACACCAAAGTAGCTTAATGTCACAATAGATCACCGCGCTCACTTGCCCTGTAAAAAGATCAGAAATTGCACATAGTGCCCAGTACAGTCTATAACTGCCAATAGCGAACACCTCGTGCTGCACTCCAGGGGGTAGTGCCACCACCAGACTAAGGAAACAACGTCAGCTCCCCCTTTGTGGATGCACTCACCAGAAGCGCGTCTTTCTCTATAGCATATCACATCCAACTCTGCATGTCCATGCAGCCAGCCAAGGATTAAGATCAGCGTGTGGCATAAAACTCGTTTAATAAAAGTTTAAAATGCAGGCTTTACAGGCTATTTCATTACCACTCCGTCCGCGGATACCATAGAGCAGCACGAATACCTCTCCTGCCGTTACTTCCTTACTGACGTCAGCGCGCCTCCGACTCCGCCCTACGCGTTTCGTCACACGTCGTGACTCATTCAGGGGCTGGAGATCGCATCAGACGTCGCATTTAAATACGCACACCGCGCCTCCTCCGCTCCGAGACCCGCCCGCCACTCCGCCCTCTCATAGTTGCTAGGCAGCCCCAGGAGCGTGCTGGCTATAGTATCCCACAGAGTGCATAAATACATTAGACATTTAAAATTACATTAGACATAGAACATTAGAGAAAAAGGGGAACCTTTCATGTAAAAATTAACAGTGCTTTCCCAATAAATAACTACATATACTTACAATCACTGCAGCAATTACTATATAAATAAATAAACCATCTGCAGTGTTAACCACAGTGACCTTAAATCCTTATAAGTGCCACATTCCTCATTATATCAACCTATACCCCCTATACCTATCAATAACATAAGTAACCCTACTTGCGTCAGCGAGTGCATGCAATTGAATACACCCGTAAGCACACCCTTTGTGCACCAGAAAGTGCATACAACTGCACACACATATGAATTATCATCCCTACCCTATATCCCTATCACAATCAATAGGACATAAACCGCCCACTATCATCAGTGCTCAACAATATTCCTTATTACACTTAATAAACCCCAGAAACTTCCTTCTATACATATGTATATATAACCTTTTCTCAAATATATATAAACAACTATTGCACACGTGACCCAGCTTCAATACAATAATAACAATAACAATACACATCACTCCTAAACTCAATTCCAGTGTCCTTTAGTGACCCCCACCATACACCCCAAAAATATTGCACATATCCATAATACACATGTCCTACAAATATCAATGCAGTGCCCCCATCACCTAAGTATCCCTACTCATTAGAAATAAAACAATTAATATCCAACTCAATGTTGAGTCCCCTCGGACTAAGAGTCCCCAACATATGAATCCATTCCGTCTCTTTTTTGCATAGTTGCTGCAATCGATTTGACCCGCGCCAATGTGAGCGAACGTGCTCGACCGCGGCAACTCTGAGACATCCTGGATTTTTAGCATGTGTTTCCAAATAGTGGGCAGACACACTATGCGATTTTAACCCTTTTCTTATATTATATATATGTTGGTACAACCTTTTCTTTAATGGCTGCGTGGTCCTGCCCACATACTGCTTACCACACCCGCATGTTAACACGTACACTACGTATGTGGTAGCACATGTCATAAATTGCTTAATTTTAAAATCCTTACGAAAACAATTAGATCTAATAATATCTGTAGACACACTAGAAGTGTCACTACATATACAGCACCCTCTACACATATGATAACCCGGTCTTTGCCTTGGGGCAAGAGTTCTACGCGGCGGCTCAACGCAACTCGGGACTAATAAGTCCCTCAAATTCGGCGCACGCTTATAAATAAATTTAGGCCTGTTAGGGACAATACGATTCAATTGAGCATCCTGCTGCAATACCGACCAGTGTTTACAAAAAATCTTCTCCACATCCTTATATTGTGCACTAAAGGTGGAGATAAAAGGAATATCAGGAGTATTCTTCTGCTCCTGTGTTTTTCCTTCTATAAGTCTACCCCTATCCATCAGTGCCACTTCTCTCTCTGTCTCCTTTATTCCATCAGGGTCATACCCCTTATCCACAAAACGTTGGGCCAGGATAGAGGCTTGACTAAAGTAATCATCCACCCTAGAACAATTCCTTCTCACTCTTTGGAACTGTCCCCTAGGGACCGCCCTGATCCATGAAGGGTGGTGGCAACTGGTCGTCGGAATGTATCCATTACGATCCGTTTTCTTAAAAAAACACTGCGTTGATAAACATCCCTCTTCCTTAAAAATGGTAAGATCCAAAAAATCTATACTAGAAAAGCTCATCACTGCCTCCAACTCAATGTTGGGGTGCAGATTATTAATGGCTTCCAAAAACTTAACCCATTCCTGAACAGAGCCCCCCCAAACAATGAATAAATCATCGATAAATCTCCGCCATTCCACCACCCTCCCTGGATTGATCGATATTGCCTCCTCCTCCCATCTTGACATAAAGATATTTGCCAGGGCAGGTGCATAAGGTGCCCCCATGGCGCATCCTTTGATCTGTGCATAAAAATCACCCCTGTGCCAGAAATAATTTTTGGACAAGGCGAATTCCAAAAGCTTTAGCAGGAATTCAATCTGCTCCATTTTCAAACGCCCCTGCTTGATAAAGGCTTCCTCAACCGCTCTTATCCCTCCCTGATGATCAATATTGGTATATAACGATGCGACATCTGCTGTTACCAGCATTGCCGCATCATCTACTTTCATACCTTTCAGAACCCTTAAAGTGACTCTGTAACAAAAATTACAACGTTTTTTCTACCATCCTACAAGTTCCTAAACCTATTCTAATCTGTTCTGGCTCACTGCAGCACTTTGTACTATCATGGCCTCTGTAATAAATCAATGTATCTTTCCCTTGTCAGACTTGTCGGCCTGTGTCTGGAAGGCTGCCAACTCTTCCGTGCTGGTCTGTTCCTCTATGCACACTCCAGTGTGTGTTTTATTTACATAAGCCAGCAGCTTCTCTGCTATCTTATCAGTGATAGAAGAGAGCTGGATAAAAATCCTCCTCTGTTAGGCTGTGAAAGTAGCTGGCTGACACATACTGAGGAATTACAAACACAGGCACAAGCAGAGCTGTCTGCAGGAAGCCTGTAATGTTCAGTGCATGAGAGAAGAAGGGGACAGAAGGTAAACACACAAATGATCTTTTGAGATTCAAAAGGAAAGCTGTATACAGCCTGCTTGTGTATGGATGTATTTTCTATGTGTGGACATATTGTACATCAATCTACTTCCTGTTTTGGTGGCCATTTTGTTTGTTTATAAACAAACTTTTTAAAACTGTTTTTGACTACTTTTAATGCGGCGGGGAGCGGCGAAATTGTGACAGAGGGAAATAGGAGATGTCCCCTAACACACTGGTATGTTTACTTTTGTGCGATTTCAACAATACAGATTCTCTTTAATGTGTGGGCTGTGTCCCTTAGAACACGGGGTAAATTACCAACCATTGGTTGCAGAAATACATCAAGGTATCTCCCCACCCTATAGGTGATCGAATCTATCCCATTAATAATGGGCCGTCCCGGGGGGGACACCATAGATTTGTGAACCTTGGGTAACTGGTATATGATGGGGGTTTTGGGATTCTTAGGTACAAGATGCTCAAATTCTCTTTCATTATTTGGCCCCTATCCAATCCCCCCTTCAAAATAACAATCAATTCCCTCTTATAGGCAAAGACCGGATTACCTCCCAATTTCCTATATGCCGTTACATCCCCTACCAACTTATCCAATTCTGTAAAATATTGTTCATGATTTAAAATCACAACCCCCCCCCCCCCTTATCTGCAGGTCTAATAATAAGCTCTTTTTCTTTAAGCAACTTACAGATCGCCCGATTGTGACTCCTGATCCGGGACGTCTGTAGTCGCTCCAAGTCCCCAATAACCAAATTCTTAAAAATATCAATGGTTTGTTTACTCGCATTATTCACAGGGTTAAAAACCGAGTTATTCCTCATGTTAGTATAAGGATAATCTCCACCTTGATTAGCCTTACTAGAGGGCCCTTCCCTATCTAAATAGTACCGTTTAAGATTCAATCTACGAACAAATTTGTGCACATTAATAAAAGTATCAAACTTGTTAAGACTATTCTTTGGGGCATATTTTAAACCCCTATCAAGCAATTTAATTTCAGATTTCTCCAACTCCACCCCACTAAGATTGAAAATTCCCTCCCCCTTCACTATTCCCTTCTTTTCTTGTACCCCCCTTCCTCCTCTGACTTCCTCAGAGTTGGAGAAATCTGAAATTAAATTGCACACAGGAGTCACGATCGGGCGATCTGTAAGTTGCTGAAAGAAAAAGAGCTTATTATTAGACCTGCAGATAAGGGGGGGGGGGGGTTGTGATTTTAAATCATGAACAATATTTTACAGAATTGGATAAGTTGGTAGGGGATGTAACGGCATATAGGAAATTGGGAGGTAATCCGGTCTTTGCCTATAAGAGGGAATTGATTGTTATTTTGAAGGGGGGATTGGATAGGGGTCTTATTAATGAAAGAGAATTTGAGCATCTTGTACCTAAGAATCCCAAAACCCCCATCATATACCAGTTACCCAAGGTTCACAAGTCTACGGTGTCCCCCCCCGGGACGGCCCATTATTAATGGGATAGATTCGATCACCTATAGGGTGGGGAGATACCTTGATGTATTTCTGCAACCAATGGTTGGTAATATACCCCGTGTTCTAAGGGACACAGCCCACACATTAAGGGTTCTGAAAGGTATGAAAGTAGATGATGCGGCAATGCTGGTAACAGCAGATGTCGCATCGTTATATACCAATATTGATCATCAGGGAGGGATAAGAGCGGTTGAGGAAGCCTTTATCAAGCAGGGGCGTTTGAAAATGGAGCAGATTGAATTCCTGCTAAAGCTTTTGGAATTCGCCTTGTCCAAAAATTATTTCTGGCACAGGGGTGATTTTTATGCACAGATCAAAGGATGCGCCATGGGGGCACCTTATGCACCTGCCCTGGCAAATATCTTTATGTCAAGATGGGAGGAGGAGGCAATATCGATCAATCCAGGGAGGGTGGTGGAATGGCGGAGATTTATCGATGATTTATTCATTGTTTGGGGGGGCTCTGTTCAGGAATGGGTTAAGTTTTTGGAAGCCATTAATAATCTGCACCCCAACATTGAGTTGGAGGCAGTGATGAGCTTTTCTAGTATAGATTTTTTGGATCTTACCATTTTTAAGGAAGAGGGATGTTTATCAACGCGGTGTTTTTTTAAGAAAACGGATCGTAATGGATACATTCCGACGACCAGTTGCCACCACCCTTCATGGATCAGGGCGGTCCCTAGGGGACAGTTCCAAAGAGTGAGAAGGAATTGTTCTAGGGTGGATGATTACTTTAGTCAAGCCTCTATCCTGGCCCAACGTTTTGTGGATAAGGGGTATGACCCTGATGGAATAAAGGAGACAGAGAGAGAAGTGGCACTGATGGATAGGGGTAGACTTATAGAAGGAAAAACACAGGAGCAGAAGAATACTCCTGATATTCCTTTTATCTCCACCTTTAGTGCACAATATAAGGATGTGGAGAAGATTTTTTGTAAACACTGGTCGGTATTGCAGCAGGATGCTCAATTGAATCGTATTGTCCCTAACAGGCCTAAATTTATTTATAAGCGTGCGCCGAATTTGAGGGACTTATTAGTCCCGAGTTGCGTTGAGCCGCCGCGTAGAACTCTTGCCCCAAGGCAAAGACCGGGTTATCATATGTGTAGAGGGTGCTGTATATGTAGTGACACTTCTAGTGTGTCTACAGATATTATTAGATCTAATTGTTTTCGTAAGGATTTTAAAATTAAGCAATTTATGACATGTGCTACCACATACGTAGTGTACGTGTTAACATGCGGGTGTGGTAAGCAGTATGTGGGCAGGACCACGCAGCCATTAACCTCCTTGGCGGTAACCCCGTGTGTGACACGGGGTAAGCCGCCGGAGGGTGCCGCTCAGGCCCTGCTGGGCCGATTTACTTAATTTTTTTTTTGCTGGACGCAGCTAGCACTTTGCTAGCTGCGCCAGCACCCCGATCGCCGCCGCCGCGCGCCCGATTGCCGCTATCCGGTGCGGCGCGCGGCCCCCCCCCCAGACCCCGAGCGCTGCCTGGCCAATCAGTGCCAGGCAGCGCCGAGGGGTGGATCGGGTCTCCCAATGACGTCCCGACGTCGCTGACGTCGGTGACGTCATCCCGCCCCGTCGCCATGGCGACGGGGGAAGCCCTCCAGGAAATCCCGTTCTTTGAACGGGATTTCCTGATCGGTGATCGCCGAAGGCGATCGAAGCGGGCGGGGGGATGCCGCTGAGCAGCAGCTATCATGTAGCGAGCCCTAGGCTCGCTACATGATAAAAATTTTTTTTTTTTTTAAAAACTGCTGCGCTTCCCCCTGGCGGTATTTTTCATACCGCCAAGGGGGTTAAAGAAAAGGTTGTACCAACATATATATAATATAAGAAAAGGGTTAAAATCGCATAGTGTGTCTGCCCACTATTTGGAAACACATGCTAAAAATCCAGGATGTCTCAGAGTTGCCGCGGTCGAGCACGTTCGCTCACATTGGCGCGGGTCAAATCGATTGCAGTAACTATGCAAAAAAGAGACGGAATGGATTCATATGTTGGGGACTCTTAGTCCGAGGGGACTCAACATTGAGTTGGATATTAATTGTTTTATTTCTAATGAGTAGGGATACTTAGGTGATGGGGGCACTGCATTGATATTTGTAGGACATGTGTATTATGGATATGTGCAATATTTTTGGGGTGTATGGAGGGGGTCACTAAAGGACACTGGAATTGAGTTTAGGAGTGATGGTATTGTTATTGTTATTATTGTATTGAAGCTGGGTCACGTGTGCAATAGTTGTTTATATATATTTGAGGAAATGTTATATATACATATGTATAGAAGGAAGTTTCTGGGGTTTATTAAGTGTAATAAGGAATATTGTTGAGCACTGATGATAGTGGGCGGTTTATGTCCTATTGATTGTGATAGGGATATAGGGTAGGGATGATAATTCATATGTGTGTGCAGTTGTATGCACTTTCTGGTGCACAAAGGGTGTGCTTACGGGTGTATTCAATTGCATGCACTCGCTGACGCAAGTAGGGTTACTTATGGGTCGTAATATTAAATAATAATTTATGTTATTGATAGGTATAGGGGGTATAGGTTGATATAATGAGAAATGTGGCACTTATAAGAATTTAAGGTCACTGTGGTTAACACTGCAGATGGTTTATTTATTTATATAGTAATTGCTGCAGTGATTGTAAGTATATGTAGTTATTTATTGGGAAAGCACTGTTAATTTTTACATGAAAGGTTCCCCTTTTTCTCTAATGTTCTATGTCTAATGTAATTTTAAATGTCTAATGTATTTATGCACTCTGCGGGATACTATAGCCAGCACGCTCCTGGGGCTGCCTAGCAACTATGAGAGGGCGGAGTGGCGGGCGGGTCTCGGAGCGGAGGAGGCGCGGTGTGCGTATTTAAATGCGACGTCTGATGCGATCTCCAGCCCCTGAATGAGTCACGACGTGTGACGAAACGCGTAGGGCGGAGTCGGAGGCGCGCTGACGTCAGTAAGGAAGTAACGGCAGGAGAGGTATTCGTGCTGCTCTATGGTATCCGCGGACGGAGTGGTAATGAAATAGCCTGTAAAGCCTGCATTTTAAACTTTTATTAAACGAGTTTTTGTATTTTGAGTTCTTTGTACCGCCATGCAGTCATAAATGTAATAAAGATGAGAGGTTCAATAAACAGGGACCGGAAACGCTAACCCAGCAGCAGCAGCACACGTGATGGAACAGGAGGAGGCGCAGGAGGAGAATGCCACGCTTTTTGAGACACAGCATCCCAGGCCTTGCATGAGGACAAATAGCGTGCGGATATAGCAATGCTTTTTGCCGCCATGCAGTCATAAATGTAATACAGATGAGAGGTTCAATAAACAGGGACCGGAAACGCTAACCCATCACAGATGGTCATTGTTCATGTTACTTGGTTGGGGTCCAGGAGTGTTGCGTAGTCGTTTCCAATCCAGGATTGATTCATTTTAATTTGAGTCAGACGGTCTGCATTTTCTGTGGAAAGGCGGATACGCCGATCTGTGACGATGCCTCCGGCAGCACTGAAACAGCGTTCCGACATAACGCTGGCTGCCGGGCAAGCCAGCACCTCTATTGCGTACATTGCCAGTTCGTGCCAGGTGTCTAGCTTCGATACCCAATAGTTGAAGGGTGCAGATGGATTGTTCAACATTGATGGCTACGCCATGGATTGATGGCTACGCCATCCGACATGTAGTCCTTGACCATCTTCTCCAGGCGATCGGTGTTGGAGATGGATCTGCACGCTTGCTGTTCTGTGGGCTGCTGCTGCATGGGTGTCATAAAATTTTCCCACTCCAAGGACACTGCCGATACCATTCCCTTTTGGGCACTAGCTGCGGCTTGTGTTGTTTGCTGCCCTCCTGGTCGTCCTGGGTTTGCGGAAGTCAGTCTGTCGGCGTACAACTGGCTAGAGGAGGGGGAGGATGTCAATCTCCTCTCTAAAGTCTCCACAAGGGCCTGCTGGTATTCTTCCATTTTGACTCTTTCTTCAAGCAGTTTTGGAACATTGTGTTTGTACCGTGGATCCAGAAGGGCTGGGAATAGCTCCTGCGAATACCCCATTGTGTCCTGAGGTAATTCATCGGACTGGTTATCTGGCAGTTGTGTGCGTGGTGTCGCTGCCGGTTGTGTCAGCTTTGTGCCCACTGGCTCCTTGTAACTGGCTGAGGACTCGGACCTCGTGCGTGATGTGCTGGTGCTGCTTAACCCACTGCTGGACGATTGAGAGGCCATCCAAGTAATTATCTGGTCCTGTTCTTTTGGATTTGTGAGGGTTGTTGTCCTGGACAACATGGGCGGTATTGAGTGGGTTTTCTTGGGTGCTCCCCTGTGGCCTGTACGTGAACCGTCAGGGGAAACACCTCTTCCCTTGCCCCTCCCTCTTTCACCGGATTTCTTCCTCATTTCACTTATCCTTAAAGTACACGCTGACTGGCAGCAGTACAGTGGCAGTACAGAAATGCTATACAGTGGTGGGTGAGCGGTGTACCACTATTCCCAGCAGTGACACAGAGCACAATGCTATACAGTGGCGGGTGAGCGGTGTACTACTATTCCCAGCAGACACAGAGTGGCAGTAAACAGAATGCTATATAGTGTGGCTGAGCGAGGTACACAGAGTGGCAGTAAACAGAATGCTATATAGTGTGGCTGAGCGAGCGGTGTACTACTATTCCCAGCAGACACAGAACAGTAAACAGAATGCTATATAGTGTGGCTGAGCGGTGTACAACTATTCCCAGCAGCGACACAGAGCACAATGCTATACAGTGGCGGGTGAGCAGTGTACCACTATTCCCAGCAGCGACACAGAGCACAATGCTATACAGTGGCGGGTGAGTGGTGTACTACTATTCCCAGCAGACACAGAGTGGCAGTAAACAGAATGCTATATAGTGTGGCTGAGCGAGGTACACAGAGTGGCAGTAAACAGAATGCTATATAGTGTGGCTGAGCGAGCGGTGTACTACTATTCCCAGCAGACACAGAACAGTAAACAGAATGCTATATAGTGTGGCTGAGCGAGGTACACAGAGTGGCAGTAAACAGAATACTATATAGTGTGGCTGAGCGAGCGGTGTACTACTATTCCCAGCAGACACAGAGTGGCAGTAAACAGAATGCTATATAGTGTGGCTGAGCGAGGTACACAGAGTGGCAGTAAACAGAATGCTATATAGTGTGGCTGAGCGAGCGGTGTACTACTATTCCCAGCAGACACAGAACAGTAAACAGAATGCTATATAGTGTGGCTGAGCGGTGTACCACTATTCCCAGCAGCGACACAGAGCACAATGCTATACAGTGGCGGGTGAGCGGTTTACCACTATTCCCAGCAGCGACACAGAGCACAATGCTATACAGTGGTGGGTGAGCGGTGTACTACTATTCCCAGCAGACACAGAGTGGCAGTAAACAGAATGCTATATAGTGTGGCTGAGCGAGGTACACAGAGTGGCAGTAAACAGAATGCTATATAGTGTGGCTGAGCGAGCGGTGTACTACTATTCCCAGCAGCGACACAATGACTGGGGGGACCCTGGCTAGCGTGGCTGGAGCGCGAACTACCCTGCCTGCCTACCCAAAGCTAAACCCACAGACAAATGGTGGAGATATGACGTGGTTCGGGTATTTATTTACCCGAACCACGTGACAGTTCGGCCAATCACAGCGCTAGCCGAACGTTCGGGGAACGTTCGGCCATGCGCTCTTAGTTCGGCCATGTGGTCAAACGGTTTGGCCGAACACCATCAGGTGTTCGGCCGAACTCGAACATCACCCGAACAGGGTGATGTTCTGCAGAACCCGAACAGTGGCGAACACTGTTCGCCCAACACTAGTCTCGGCAACAGCCACCTGTGAGGAAACAAAAAGCCAGAAGCCAGCCACACTCATGAATAATTAAACATACCGGTCATGTCGGCAAGCCCATGGGTTCCCAATAGGGATGATCAATGATATGCAAATACTTCTGAGTTTGTGCAAATTTATGTAAATTTTATGCAAATATATGCAGCTTGAAATTAGACCAATCAGTTTAAACCTGGGTGGGATTTGATTGGTCCATTTTCAAGCTGCATATATTTGCACACAAATTTACAGACGTTTGCATAAACTCGGAAATATCTGCATATCATTGATTATCCCTAGTCTCCAATGTTAACTGTTTCTGTTCCTGCCAGAAGATCCAATCAATCCATAGCAAACAAACAATGAATGTTGTTCTACCCAGAGTTTTGTGGAAGATAAATCCATTTTGAGCTTTGTGAAGTTGGCCCCTCCTACAATCAGCACAAATATGAATATCATTATATTGGTACAAGAGAATAGTGTCCCAACACTCAGGTACCGCTAATGCAGAGACTGCGGACTGGTGTGTGAACAGTATATATGATTTGCTGCAGTGCTGTATGTGAACTTGCAGGGCGTGCTGCTTAAGCCTGGAACATGCACATTAGTCAATTTCAGGAGAAGGGGAGGGAGACTGGCATTAGGGTTGTTAAAACCCTTTCACTTGGGGAGTTGAGATATGGCTATCAGCAGCCAGGTGGGCGCCAGGCTGGAGGATCCCCACGTTTTACACCTCTGGCTCTTGTTCACTGCAGGATCAGTGTTGGGGGTGGGCTGCTCAGACGTGAGTTAAATGGCTCACGTCATGGCGGCACTTTCGCCATTGCAAAAAACTATAATTTTCACGCGAAATTCACGATTGCGCGCAATAAATCAAGCCCAAGGAACGGTCTCCAAGGCAAGAAACCAGTGGTGTAGGGACCACGGTCACATGTGTGACAGGGCCTGGGGGGGCCCTGCTTGTCCTCACCACGTGCTGCATGGGGGGCAGCGGGCGCACAAGCAGTGGCTGAGAAGGACATCAGATACTCACATTGCCGAGATCCAGCGCTGCATGTACTACTTACTTCCTGTTCCTGTGTTCCATCCCATAGTAACCGCTCCCCCTAGGGGGCGCTGTTACTGTGAGATGGAACGCAGGATCAGGAAGGAATAAGTACATGTGGTGCATGGATCCTATCAATGTAAGTATCTGATGGCCACTGCTTGTGTGCCTGCCGCTACGTTCCCCCTCCGTCTGGCTACCTATTCCTGGCTACCTATACTGGGTGCACCTATTTCTGGCTACCTATACTGGGGGCACCTATTTCTGGTTACCTATACTGGGGGCACCTATTTCTGGTTACCTATACTGGGGGCACCAATTCTTGGCTACCCATAGTGGGGGCACCTATAGCTGGCTACCTATTTTGGGGGCATCAATTTCTGGCTACCTATACTGGATGCACCTGTTCATATGTACGTATACTGGGGGCACCTATTCCTGGCTACCTATACTGGGGGTACCTGTTCCTGGCTACCTATACTGGGGGTACCTGTTCCTGGCTACCTATACTGGGGGAACATATAGCTGGCTACCTAGACTGGGGAACCTATAGCTGGCTGCCTATACTGGGGGGCACTTATTTCTGGCTACCTAATGTATACAGGGGGGTACCTATTCCTGGCTACCTATAGTTGGGCACCTATTTCTGGCTACCTTTACTGATACTGAGGGCACCTATTCCTGGCTACATATAGGATCGAAAGAACTAGTGTGGTTTGAATTATAAAACAACTCATTTTTCTTATGAAAGCTTTATGGTTGTGATTAGGGGTGTAGCAGGGGTGTGGCTTGTGTCCCTCTTTCTTATCTCAAATAGTTGGGAGGTATGTACGAGTGACATGTCAAGGAGCCTTTTCTGGCTGTAGTTTAGCAGATAACACCAGACTTTTGTTCTGTTCTGATGTGTTTGTAGGACATGGACTGAAGGTAGTAACTGTCTGTGTGAAATGGAAGGAGAGACACAGTACCTGGCACCAAATGCAGCAGGGCAGACACACCGGAAATGGGAATCAGAGCATGCACTTCCGAAGTGTAGTTGAAATCCAATGGAGTAGAAGACAAAGATCGAGGCACCGCTTCTTTAAAATCCCTTTATTCCTGTTGGCGAAATAGCAGGTACATAGCAGTGGGGGTATCAGATACTCCATTGGATTTAGACTTTTGTTCTGTTCTGATGTGTTTGTAGGACATGGACTGAAGGTAGTAACTGTCTGTGATGAAGTACCGGTAATAGTAAATTAATGGATTTACTTGGAAAATGACCAACACTGGTAGATATGACAGAAAACAAATCTAGCGGTAGAGTTATCTGCAAAACAATGTCAGAGTTCACATACCCTGATCATGCAGCAGTATTTAATCATTTTTCCATTCTTAGCTGATAGTCCAAGGAAGTAGGAAGCCTCCACTCTCTCTGTGGGATTTGTTATTAGCTGGGCAGCAGATATTCCAGTTAATACCCTATTAGCAGGTACCATGCAGGAAGTAGTGTTGGGCGAACACCTGGATGTTCGGGTTCGGGCCGAACAGGCCGAACATGGGCCAGATGTTCGGCATGTTCGGCCCGAACGCCGAACTCAATGGGAGTCAATGGGACCCCCGAACATGCCCATTTTGGGGGCCCTATGGGGTCGCAGGCATAAGGGGGGAGCATGCCCCGGTCGCGGGGGGGGGTCGGAAATTCCCCCCACCCCCTCCGCTAGCGCTCCCCCCTCTGCCCGCTTCCCCATACAAAAAGTTTAAATCAAGTTCAATAGTACCTGGGCTGGTGGCATTGGCTGGCAGTGGAGTGAGGAGGAGGAGGAGTCCGAATAGCAGAGTGACGTTGAGGCCGGGCAGCGGGCGGTTCAGCGCTAGTACCCTTGTGGTACTTCCGCCCTTTCTCTGACCTCACGTCCTCTGCGTGATGACGCATACGAGGGTACGCGTGATGCGTACCCTCGTATGCAGAGGACGTGAGGTCAGAGAAAGGGCGGAAGTACCACAAGGGTACTAGCGCTGAACCGCCCGCTGCCCGGCCTCAACGTCACTCTGCTACTCGGACTCCTCCTCCTCCTCACTCCACTGCCAGCCAATGCCACCAGCCCAGGTACACTACTATTGAACTTGATTTAAACTTTTTTTATGGGGAAGCGGGCAGAGGGGGGAGCGCTAGCGGAGGGGGTGGGGGGAATTTCCGACCCCCCCCGCGATCGGGGCATGCTCCCCCCTTATGCCTGCGACCCCATAGGGGGGCCGTATTGCGGCCTGTTCGGCCGAACAGGGCCCTGTTCGCCCGAACAGGGGCCCTGTTCGGCCCTGTTCGGGGGCATACAGAAGTTCGGGGCGAACCCGAACTTAAAAGGCCGAACACCATCAGGTGTTCGGCCGAACTCGAACATCACCCGAACAGGGTGATGTTCTGCAGAACCCGAACAGTGGCGAACACTGTTCGCCCAACACTAGCAGGAAGTCATTCATCTGATAACCAATTAGAGCACTGAATAATGTAACGTTGTCTGTTCCAATTGCATGAAGCACAATCAGCATGTGAAGCCTTTTTCCTGCCCGTGTCAGTTGTATATGAAGAGGTCATGCCACTGACATAGAAGATACACTGTGAACGCTTTCTGAGCGATTTTCTGACCATCAGTGCTTCAATCTTGTGCTAGTCGGCCCAGTAAATCCTCCAGTTGACCCCAGTCGCGATATATATATATATATATATATATATATATATAGCGCATGTCCAGCCCAGCCGCACACACAACCCTATAGCGCTCCCGTTGACAGTAGCGCAATAGGGCTGCGTGTGCACAGTAGATAGTGACTGGAGGATTTATCTAGCCGGCCAGCAGGGGATGGAAATGGCCAGGGAGAATGGCCTAAAGGGGACTGGAGGAGGCCCCAGGTACATATAAATGCCGTGTTTTTTTTTTGGGGGGGGGGGGCTCAGGTTTCCCTTGAGGCTTCTTTCACACTGAATCCATTGCATTCTCTCCCAATGCACAATATCCTCGCATCACAACATGATGCAATGATATTTCTATGGTACGTTTATATAGGGTGCTGTGCGGCGGGTCCTGTTGGAGTAACGCACAGTGTCGTGTGCGTTTACAGTGGCATTGTACTTTCATTGTACTGTATGCTTCACTGAATGGTTGCACTGCACGTCTAATTCGTTATGGAACTATTCAGTACCTTTGCATAGCGATTGTATCACAACATGCACAGTGTGAATGGACCCCAAAGCTTCTAGGTGCTGGATAATTAACCATCTGCCAGCTAATTGTTCATCAGCTGTTGACTTTGATTGGCATTGTTTTTTTGGGGGGTCACTGCAAATTTGCTTTGGAATAATATTTTTGCTTTTCACAACTTGTCATTCTTGTCCCTCATTTGCTAGTTTATAAGCACTTATAATGCAGCTTACCGCACTGCAATGCTAATCCTATGGGACGTTCACAGTGCGACATTAGCGTCGCATTGTACCGTGTATCGTTATGGTAACTCACTACTTCCAGTGTGTTATCTCTAAACGCACATGTTACCAGGTACAGGAAAGCATACATTTCATTGCCTGTATGCTTTACTGTACATACTGTATGTGACAGTAACAGCGTTAATGTGCGCTACCACCTTTTCTTTGCGTTGCGTTGTAATGCTGCATTGTGACTTTAACGTCGCATTATAACGCAACGTCCCACTGTGAATGCAGCCTGAAGGGAATAGGCACTTGGTATAGTGCTTTTAAGAATAAATACATTGTATATATTATTTTCCGGGTCAAAGAGATCACTTCCTGACCTGCGTCAGGAAGTGAACAAAAAAATCGCTCTGCAAATGCGCTTAGAAATGCGCTTTACAAAAATTAAAACGCGCAGGTAGGCCCCGGGAGAGGGAAAGAAAATCGCTCACAAAATCAAAAATCACTGGCGTCAGCGATTTTGATTTTAGATGTGAATAAAGCCTAACTGCAGTAAATAGCCGTTTTTGACCGTGGAATAAGGGGAGGCAGGGCCAGGCGCCGGAAATCGAGCGATCTGGTTTCTTCGAGACAGCTTCGCGGGACAAGAGAGCAGTTTTATACTTTTTCTACACTTTGACCTGGACGTGAACAGCCTTTGCAAAAAAAAAAAAAAAAACTAGGAAAATGGCTCTGTTCAGTGCTTTTTGGAGTGATTTTCCACTTTTCCTATACTTTACATTGAGGCATAATCTCCTCAAAAATGCTGCAGGACCCGCGTTTGGGGAAAAAAAAAAAACCACATTGCTCTGGTGTGATCCATCCCATTCAAAAACATAGGCCAAGCACTTTTCGAAGCACTAGCGCTTTTAAAAGCGCTCTTGGTGTGCACCAACCCTCACACTTTACACATTCTACTATGTGGTGTCCAACTCATGGCATGCATTATACATAACCAGATAAAACACATTTGATACAAAAAGGTGCATGTGACAGAATACAGCATGCTGCCTCTTTATTTTTTTTTTTTATTTTTATTTTTTTCTGAACATGAAAATGCATTGAATATGAAAGAGCCGTTGAATAAAATGGACTACCAGTTCTTATTTGTTTCTGCAATGTAGTAAAATGCAGAGAAAATGCATGCAGTGTGAATGAGCCCTAAAAGTGAACTACAAGCCTACATCTGGTTTTGATTATTTGTAATTATTGTTTAATTGACTTTATTATGAGAGGCTCCACAGCAAGATTGCTCACTATTCAATTTCCAGATGCCATTTTTCCAGGGATCCTATATGCTTTAAAGTGTACCTGAGAGCAGAAATAAGAAAGATTTCACACTTACCCGGGGCTTCCTCCAGCCCCACGAGCACCGCTGCATCCCTCGCCGTCCTCCTGAGTTCCTCCGTTTGGCCGCACTCAGCCCTGGTAACTGGCTCAGTCGCGTCAGTTGGGCTCTTTTGCGTATGAGCGACTGAGCCAGACTGCTGACTGCGGTGGAATTGTGAATTGGCACTTCAGGGTAATGATGGTTGGTGATTCAAGCATTAAGAGTCTTTTGGTTAATCCAACTGGCAAAAGTAAAACCTTTTGAGCAGTAGGATTTTAAGCCCGCCCACCACGTCATGGTAGACTCTTTTCGGACGGGTCCTACACTACACTATGCTAGCCTACTCTAATTAGTGCTAGTCACCCTAATAACCCTACGCTACTGCTGGATCCAGGTCTGCGGTATGTGTGCCCTACTCTAACCCTATATCTCCTGCTCTGATTGGTGGCGACCACCAATATGCCCTGTTCTAAAGTTGTGTGTGTGCACGCGCGAGGATAGGCCTAATCTAATCCTAATCTCATCTATGTGGTTAGCCCTATGCTACAGTCTATGGGGTGAGGTGTTAAGGTGCTCATACACCTATGGATTTTATGTTGAATGTCGGGGATCGGGACCCGATCCCCTAGGGCAGTGTTGGCGAACCTATGGCACACGTGCCCAAGGCGGCACACGGAGCCGTCTCTGTGGGCATGCGTGCGGTGTCCGCTACCACCACTGATCCCATAACCCCCGCCGCCGCAGTAGTGATGAGTTGTTCGCGAAGAGCCGGCTCTAAGAGACGATTCTCTTCAGCGAACGAGCAGAGCCAAACCTCTGCCCCCAGCCCCTCCCCGCTCTGCTCACAGGGGTGCCAACGTCAGCACGTCCTGTCAGCGTGGGACTTTCGGCTGGCTGGTAATCGTGGAGCTGTGCGCCGCCGCCGGGACAGGAGACTTCTGTCAGTTGAGTAAATTTTTTTTTTTTACATGTGAAATGTTGTCCACATTGCGTTATTTACTGCTGACCTGCGTCCACATTGTGTTATTTTCTGCTGACCTGTGTCCACATTGTGTTATTTTCTGCTGACATGTGTCCACATTGCGTTATTTACTGCTGACCTGTGTCCACATTGCGTTATTTACTGTTGACCTGTGTTCATTTTGCGTTATTTACTGCTGACCTGTGTCCACATTGCATTATTTACTGCTGACGTGTCCACATTGTGTTATTTTCTGCTGACATGTGCCCACATTGCATTATTTACTGCTGACGTGTCCACATTGCGTTATTTACTGCTGACATGTGTCCACATTGCGTTATTTACTGCTGAAATGTTGTCCACATTGCGTTATTAACTGCTGAAATTTTGTCCACATTGCGTTATTTACTGCTGAAATGTTGTCCACATTGCGTTATTTACTGCTGAAATGCTGATCCACATTGCGTTATTTACTGCTGAAATGCTGATCCACATTGCGTTATTTACTGCTGAAATGCTGATCCACATTGCGTTATTTACTGCTGAAATGTTGTCCACATTGTGTTATTTTCTGGTGAAATACTGCCCACATTGCGTTTATTTCCTGTTGTCTGGGGTAACTGTTGCTGCATTCATTATATAATGGTCATAGTTGGCTATATTTGCTGCTTTGGGGTTACGTTATACTAATAAATAGCATCACACAGTTTCTGCACACCCATGATGCGAATCCTCATTTCACCCCATCATGGCGGAAACACTGCTTTCTTATGCCTCGCTGTTACATCATTACGTTAGCTCCGCCCATACAATGTCATGGCCACGCCCATTTTTCACTGCGCGCCCCGCAACTACCCCACCTCCGGCACTTAGTGATAAATAAGTCGATTTTGGGTCGCAGTTTGGGCACTCGGCCTCTGAAAGGTTTGCCATCACTGCCCTAGGGCGACATTGCTGTACAGACGTGTGTCAACTATGTAGCTGACAACGCGTTCTGTTGCTATGTGGGGGGGGGGTGGAGGGAGGATGGAGCAGCGCAATTAACGCAATTGGCTGTCGCGGGGGTGAGTTGATCCGCCTGGCAGATCACTTGGGGGTCGTGGCTGCTGTATGCGCGCCTGACTATTGGCTTACGAAGTCGTTATTAGCCACTTTAGTCAGGTGGGTACATATAATTGAGAGCCCTTCCACACCGGGGTGGTGCGGTATTTCTACCGCACCCTACCGTCAGGCAATGAAAGTCTTCGGAGACTTTCATACTGCAACTTTACAGCGTGGCGGAAGTGACTTTCCACCACATCCCTGGTGCAGGTCCAAAACTACGTTAGCGATGCCTTGGCCCGGAAGTCATGTTAGTCTATGGCGATGCATAGTTTTTTTTTTTTAAAGTTCAACACAACGGCGCTTGCGCGGAAGCATATTTTAACAATACACTTCTGTGCACTTCCGTACACCTGAAGCAGGAAGTGACGCGATTAATTTCCTGCTTGGACTGTGGCCAGACGGAACACCGCGCAAAAGCGCGGTGTTCCCTGAGGGCCTGTTTTTGACGGTGCAATGCTGATTTATAGTGTGAAACCAGCTTCAAGGTGACGTTCACTGCAGTGGATGACAGTCACTGCAGGAGATTAGTTGAAGAAGGCGTACACTGCAGGGGATGACAGTCACTGCAGGAGATTAGTTGAAGGAGGCGTACACTGCAGGGAATGACAGTCACTGCAGGAGATTAGTTAGTACACTGCAGGGGATGACATCCAAGAGAAGACAGGAGCTGCAGGGATTATCACCTGGAGGAGATGGTAGGAGCTGGAGATGGTGGTTGCAGATGATGATCAGAGCTGCTTGAAATGAAGCACAATGGATGAGAAGGAGGAGGAGCTAGGAGCTGCATGAGAGGGCTGGAGCTGCTGTAGATGGTACAAGCTGGAGAACATGTGAGAGGATGCAGGAGGTGACAGTCACTGCAGATACTCACAGTCAGTAGAGAATATGGCAGGAGACAGGGCTGGCCTTAGGTTTCACAATGCCCTGTGCGGAGCTAGACTTTGGCGGCCCCCCACCCCACCCTTGTCCCCAAAGATCACAATGCCGATACCGAGAACACGTTAGTAGAGGCTATAAATGGGAGTCGGGGAGCCTGATAAAATAGGGGGTGTTGGGGCTGCCCGCTATACAAACTGTGGCCTTTTATAGCCGCAATTTGTATATCTTCTGGCCCCAGTGCGCAATATTTTATTTCTATTAATAGCCTGCTATTAACATGAGTGCCTACAGTGTAGGGAAGAATTTGATCCCTCTTAGATCTGATTTGATCGAAAAAAAGAACGATCTCCTGGTCAAATCTGTTTTCATCTATTAGTGTATGGCCACCTTTAGGATAATGTAATCCTTTACATTAGCAGCATTTATAGCACCAAGCAATGCGCATAGTGGCAACACACCCAACTAGCCTCCCTGCCCACTGCAATCAACGCAGACAGAAATCTGTCTCTAAAGGTTCCCATACACTTGTCAATCTGCTACCAGATCACCTGCAGGTAGACGCCCCTCTGATCAAATCAGATCAGAGAGGAATCTATTATTATATACTCATGGATATAGTGAAAAACTCAGGAAACCAAAAATTGCAAAATATACTTTTTCTTTTAATATTCCCAAAAAACTTGCGGAAATTTGTATACAATATCTTCAGTCATGTGGTAAAGTACATGTAATTGGTAGAGAAGGCAACAACATCGATTTGTTTCGGGTCCATGACCCTTCTCCAGGCTTTTCTACATACAATGAATATCTAAAAAGTGTAAAATGCAATACAATTAAAAATTGCAGTAAAATACCACAATATAATGAGGTTATAATAACAAGATTACAACCATAGAGAAAAAACAGAGAAAGTGTAAACAGAGTGAAAAACCACACGCAGATAGCGTGAAATGGAAAACACAGAGAAGATGAAGTGCAGTGAATAAAAAGGGAATGTCACCACATGGTGTAATCCAGAGAGAACAGGAAAAATTGTACCTGCACAATCTAAATGCACAGTAGCATCTCATCTGGACAATAATTAAACCAGGGGGGGGGGGGGGGGTGGTTTACATGACAGTCAAGCATCTTCGCAGATGTGACAGCCGCCATTCGCTCCTTCTGGTGCTCCGCAGTCACCTCCTCTTCCATATGTGGTTCACTTAAAACTGTTTTCTAATCTATACACAATTGTGTGTATTGGTTTGTTACCTGTCTGTATCTTACAACTTACCAACACAAGTGGTGCAATAAAAGCTACACTTGGTAGATGGTTCCTGTCTTCTGTTTCTCCTGAAAAGTGAATTGATGTACGCCTTATGTTTCCCAAAATATGTTGTAGTCTAGGATCAATGTTGCTCACAATTTGAGTCCAGCAATAGCCATACACTGATCCTTCTTTAGTGGCAAATCCATAGTCTAAGGGTGCAACATTGCTCTAATCAAAGAGTCCAGCATAAGCCATATGTTGTCCCTTGTACAGTGGCAAATAGGTCTAACGGTGCAACATGGCTCTAATCAAAGAGTCCAGCATAAGCCATATGTTGTCCCTTGTACAGTGGCAAATCAGTCTAAGGGTGCAACATGGCTCTAATCAAAGAGTCCAGCATAAGCCATATGTTGTCCCTTGTACAGTGTCAAATCCTTACCTGTATTGGGGTCCAATGTTGCTCCGTCTAAAGAGTCCACGATGTGTATACATTGTCACACATCAGATGGCAAATCCATAATATGTTTGGGGTCCAATGTTGCTCTTTGAAAAGAGTCCAGGATGCCCCATCCATGGTTGCCTATTGAGAGGCAGCGCCACATGGGAAGCAGCAGAAGACGAGACATTTCAGTGTTGGCAGTCTCCTGATCATATATTGTAGCCAGCTGATTGGGTGTATTCCTCTTCTGCTTCCTCTTCTCTCCTCCTCATTTGTGTCTTGCTCCTCTGCCTGCTGTCTGGGGTCCTCGTATTCCTCCTCTTCCTTGTATTCCTCCTCTGCCTTGTCTTCCACCTCTTCTTGCTCCTCTGCCTGATGTCTGGGGTCCTCAGACTGGAGGTCCTCTTGCCATGCAGTCTCTTCATCAGATAGGCTGCTGCTTGTTCTACATTCCTCTTCGAGTTCCCCAAACGAGTCGCTTTCAATAGTAGAAAGGTCTGGTCTCCATTGAAACTGTTTTCTAATCTATACACAATTGTGTGTATTGGTTTGTTACCTGTCTGTATCTTACAACTTACCAACACAAGTGGTGCAATAAAAAGCTACACTTGGTAGATGGTGCCTGTCTTCTGTTTCTCCTGAAAAGTGAATTGATGTACGCCTTATGTTTCCCAAATTATGTTGTAGTCTAGGATCAATTGCTGCTCACAATATGAGTCCAGCAACAGCCATACACTGATCCTTCTTTAGTGGCAAATCCATAGTCTAAGGGTGCAACATTGCTCTAATCAAAGAGTTCAGCATAAGCCATATGTTGTCCCTTGTACAGTGGCAAATCAGTCTAAGGGTGCAACATGGCTCTAATCAAAGAGTCCAGCATAAGCCATATGTTGTCCCTTGTACAGTGGCAAATCAGTCTAAGGGTGCAACATGGCTCTAATCAAAGAGTCCAGCATAAGCCATATGTTGCCCCTTGTACAGTGTCAAATCCTTACCTGTATTGGGGTCCAATGTTGCTCCGTCTAAAGAGTCCAAGATGTGTATACATTGTCACTCATCAGATGGCAAATCCATAATATGTTTGGGGTCCAATGTTGCTCTTTGGAAAGAGTCCAGGATACCCCATCCATGGTTGCCTATTGAGAGGCAGCGCCACATGGGAAGCAGCAGAAGAGACATTTCAGTGTTGGCAGTCTCCTGATCATATATTGTAGCCAGCCGATTGGGTGTATTCCTCTTCTGCTTCCTCTTCTCTCCTCCTCATTTGTGTCTTGCTCCTCTGCCTGCTGTCTGGGTTCCTCGTATTCCTCCTCTTCCTTGTATTCCTCCTCTGCCTTGTCTTCCACCTCTTCTTGCTCCGCTGCCTGACGTCTGGGGTCCTCAGACGGGAGGTCCTCTTGCCATGCAGTCTCTTCATCAGATAGGCTGCTGCTTGTTCTACATTCCTCTTCGAGTTCCCCAAATGAGTCGCTATCAATAGTAGAAAGGTCCGGTCTCCATTTGCGGGTTTTGTAGAATTCCTCGTCTTCCGAATCTTCCTCGTACTCCTCCTTGTATTCCTCTTCCTCTTCCAATGCGATTCTGTGCTCAGGGGTGGCTTCCTTCTCTTGGATGATCTCGGTTGATCTTCCTTCTTCCTCCATATTTTTTATACCAAATGTTGTGCTGTCAGCAGGAGAGGGCGCTGATCCTTTTTCCATCGCTGAGGTGTCCATTGGCGCTGGAATGCTATTAGTAAAATGCTAGAATATGAAATAAAGATGCAGGAAAGGTTTTTGCTGCAGCCTCTTCCACGGTCAACTGTCAAAAATAACTGACACTCATGCTCTTAGCTCTGCCCAGCAGCTCATGCCATTATAACTGCCAGTCTCATGCCAAGTACTCAGATGATGCAAACAAGAATGGGCAGGTGCCTTTTGTAGGGCAACCATCATTTGTATCGCAACAAGTGCACATGAATTATAAGCCTAATGTGTACAGTAAAGTGTCTGATGTCCAAAACAACCAATCTGAAAGCTCCAGTGGATGTTTAAAAATAATCGACACTGACTGGCTGCCACAGCCAATTTACCATTTTTAGCCCGCGGGGATTTTTTACCTTATGGACGAGAGGAATTTTCACCTGTCAGCGCTTCTCCCTTTCATTCCCCAATAGCTTTATCAGTACTTATCACAGCAAAATGATCTATACCTTGTTTTTTCCCGCCAGCAATTAGGCTTTCTTGGGGTGGTAAATTATGCTAAGAATTATTTTAATCTAAATGTATTATAATGAGAATAATATGAAAAAAAATTATAAAATTCATTATTTTTCAGTTTTCAGCCATTACAGTTTTAAAATAATGAATGCTATCATAACTAAAATCCACACATTTTATTTGGCCATTTGTCTTCATTATTTAAACCTTAAAATTATACCCCTAGTGTAATGTTTGGTGACAATATTTTATTTGGAAATAAAGGTGCACTTTTTCAGTTTTACATGCATCACAAATTTTTAGCCCAATATTTTTTAATTTTATGTCCTCTTGTCATAAATAACCTTTGATTTGTATTCCCCTAAATCAGTAGGTGTGCGTTACTATTTGGCCACAAGATGTCCATACTGAGCAAAAATCGCATTAGCGTACAATGTACGCTAATTGGGATACAATGTATCACTACATTGTAACCAGGGAAGTGACGTAGGCTTCCATCGGAAGCCTCCGATCACAGTGGCGGTGGGGAGGTTATGAATGGAAACAATGCTTCCATTCATAAATGTAACGATCGGTTGGCGGGAATAGCGGAGGGTGTTTATTCTCCATTTACAGAATAAACACTGTTTTTGAACAAAACCAGTGTTTTTTCAAGGCGGACATGCTCGGATTGGCACAGGGGACTGCAGCCAATCCCCCCCTGCTAGCAGCAGCAGCGCGATCGCGGCCATCTGCCTGCACAATCGCCTGCAGACCACCCAAACTGCAGGGACGTGACTAGCGCGTCCCTGCGGCTCTAGTACTTGCCGCTGCGGACGTGAAGCTCACGACTGCGCGGCTGAAGTGGTTAAGCCATCAGCCAGGAGTAATATGTTATGTAGCTCCTCTCTGCTAGTAAACGGATAGTTGTTTAGGAAGAAGTGAAAGTAAATATGTAGATTTAATTAATGGGCCTAGACAACCTACATGTAAAAGAAAACAAAATGTCTAATTAAAATAATACACAAACACCGGGTAGAGAAAAAAGGCTGCAACCTTGTTTATTGAGTTTTTGAACAATTGTTAAATTGTGTACCCAAACCACACTTTATTGCATTTTACCAAGTGATCAGAAGGGCCTATTCACACTAGAAGCGCTTTTCTGAGCGCTTTGTGATTGTTTAGCGCTTTTTAAAAATCGCTCCCATTCACTTTCATCAAAATCGCGGTAAAAATCGACACAATTTTGCAACCTAGTATGCGAAAATTGCAGCGATTTTTACGCAACGTTTACAGCGATTTTAATGAAAGTGAATGGGAACGATTTTTAAAAAGCGCTAATCAATCACAAATCGCTCAGAAAAGCGTTTCTAGTGTGAATGGGCCCTGAATCTTAAGATCACACCAAAGAGAGAATCATGAACTAGAAACCAACAAATGATGTCCACCAATCCAGTGACATTTCCCATTACAGCAACACATTTTTTTAAAGGACAACTGATCTGAGAGGGACATGGAGAGTGCCATATTTATTTCCTTTTAAACAATGCACCTTGCCTGATTGTCCTGCTGACCCTCTGCCTCTAATACTTTGAGGGCTCGTACTATCGCGAATCCGCATGCCTCCAATGCATGCGGATTCGCACATGTAATGTGAGTGGATGGGGCTGTTTCCACTCCTGCGGTGGCGTTGTGCGTTTTTTGTTGCGGAGAAAAAACGCACAAAAGAGGCAACGATTTCGCCTGCGTCGGGAATCCGTGCGAATCGCCGCTAATGTATTTAATAGTAAAAACGCATGCGGTTTTTACATGCGTTTTTACCCGCGATTTCGCGTGCGATTTCGCACCTTTTCCAATTTTATTTTGCCCTGGCAGTGTCATGGTTAATTTCGCATGGCACCCTGCCATGCGAAATCGCACGCGAAATCGCGGGTAAAAACGCATGTGGAAACGCATCCGCATGCGTTTTTACAAGCGTCGGAATGCGGCCGAAATCGCGTCGCATCAGTGGGAACGAGCCCTTAGGCACAGACCCTGAACAAGCATGCAGTGCCGATGTTTGACTTAAAGGGAACCTGAAGTGAAAGTTATATGGATGCTGCCATATTTATTTCCTTCCTCCCTAGCGGTATGGACAGATATATCCGTCCATAAAAACATGCTGTGAACTGTATAAACGTGCATACACATCAATACTCTCCTGCACTGTATACTAGACCCTTGATTGACACATTTTGGCAAGTTACAGGAAAAAAAAAGTTTTAAAAATATATTTGATCACTTTTGCACAGAAATCCTGGGATGATTGAACGCCAGGGTGGTTAAGCAATACGGGCTGGAACCCACAGGAGCGCTTTTGGCAGCGTTTTGGCAGCGCTGCGATACACTAGCACTTTGCCAAAATGCTGGGCTAATGTTAATGGATGGGGCAACTTCCACAGGAGCGTTTGCGTTTCCCAGAAACGCAAACGCAGGACCTGCAGCATTTTGGGAGCGTTAGCGCTTCAATGTAAAGTATTGAAACGCTAGCGGAAACGCTCAGCAAAACCTAAACTGAGCGGTTTTGCTAGCGTTTTGTGGTTCAGCACACTGTAACAAAATGAAAAATAATTCACAGGACCAATCAGGATAAAAACGCGAAACGCAAAACGCTACGCAACCGCTGAGCAAACAAATACAATGTTGCAAAACACGACCAAAAACGCACATGAATCTGCTTGAAAACCGCTCAGACAAAACGCTAGCGGTAGCGTTTCGCGTTTGCTGATTTCAGTGGGTTCCAGGCCTACCAGTTTTGTGGCTATCCTGCTGATCCTCTGTCTCTAATACTTTAAGCCATAGACCCTGAACAAGCATGCAGCATAACAAGTGTTTCTGACATTATTGTCAGATCTGAGAAGATTAGCTGCATTCAGACACTACTGAAGCCAAACAGTTCAGACGTATTGCCAGACAACTGGTATTGTTTAAAAGGAAATACATATGGAAGCCTTCATATTCTTCTCACTACAGTTGTCCTTTGAGTTTGACTGCATATGTTGTATGCTTGTTTCAGGTGTGTGATTCAGACTCGACTGATGCATTAAATATCAGCAGAACTGCCAGGCTACTGGTATTGTTTAAAAGGAAATAAATATGGCAGCGTTCATATCCCTCTCAGGTCAGTTGTCCATTGAAATGGAGACAAACGCCCAATTAAGCATTAAGGTTGTAAACTCACAGGGAGGGAGGGAAGGTCACTTGGCTGGTGTTTTGCAGAATGGTGATCTGCACCGCTGACACCAGGTGTTATGCTGGGCATACACTGCGCGTTTATGCGCCGGAATCGAGCTGCTGGCTCGATGCCGGCGCATCCCCGCTCGCCCGCATGGATCGATTCCCGTTTGTCCCCCCGTGGGCAGTTCCTTATCAGCCACTCGTTTCTTCCATTGTCCGCCCGCGGGGATCGAGCACGGAATCGATCCGCCGCGGTGATCGGACAGGTTGAATATTATCAATGGAGCCATCAGCGGCTCGATTAATAACAACTATCGCGCCGTGTATGCCCAGCATTAAATACTGCTCCTCTGACCTTGATTGGCGGCTTGAAAGCCCAGCAGGCCCAGTCCACAAATGCATGCTGCCACTCCGGCAGTAGACTAATCCAGGGTCCCAGCAACAGCCACCTGTGAGGAAACAAAAAGCCAGAAGCCAGCCACACTCATGAATAATTAAACATACCGGTCACGTCGGCAAGCCCATGGGTTCCCAATAGGGATGATCAATGATATGCAAATACTTCTGAGTTTGTGTAAATTTATGTAAATTTTATGCAAATATATGCAGCTTGAAATTGGACCAATCAGTTTAAACCTGGGTGGGATTTGATTGGTCCATTTTCAAGCTGCATATATTTGCACACAAATTTACAGACGTTTGCATAAACTCGGAAATATCTGCATATCATTGATTATCCCTAGTCTCCAATGTTAACTGTTTCTGTTCCTGCCAGAAGATGTGCAGCGTTATAAATAATACAATTCATAGCATTGCTGGAGGCTAGTTAAGTATTTTAAAAGCCCGCCAAAGCAAAGTCCCCATTATCTCTCAGGCATGCCAGTTAGATGAGACTTCCGGTTGCCTGATTTCCGGATAACAGGGACATTGCTTGCTCATGAAATTTTTACCAATTTAGAAATAAAGTATGTGTTAGAATTCAGCAGTGCCAGGAGCTGTCTTTCTCCTTGTGAATGTAATAGAAAAAATAAGGACTCCATCCCTTTGGGAGCTGGCTCACCCTTCTGTGAAGAACCAGCCTTTCATGCTTTATGAACACCCTTAAGTACTGTGCTGGGCCAATGCTAAAGACATATAGCTGAATGGATTTGTTACCCAGAAGCTGTAATAGTGTCTTATGGAGTCTGACACTTTTGTTCTTACACTTCTAGAGGACATCTGACAGTGATCCAGCTGCTGGACAGCTGCATTGGTCTGTGTTCAACTTGCTTTGATGTTTAACCAGTTTGTTTTGTTTCTGTTCATAAGAAATGAAGCGCAAACACTCAGAGCTTGGATAAAATAAACAGCTCCTAGATCTGGCACTGCCGTACCCATTTGATGGTCTCGTGGAAAGGAGAGAGTGTGTCAAGTCCACGCATGCAGAAAAGAACAACGCTTCAGGGCCAACACTCAATAATTATTCCAGAACTGACAATCTGGATGCACACATCAGAGTCCTTTCCAAGCAATCACTATGTCTGCTCGTCTCCATAAAGGGAGAAAATAAATTCATGATTAACTTTAAGTAGCTTTTCATTTTTTCCAAGCTATTGGCCACCCTATCCATTCACCTGCAGTCTCGGCTGTGTCAACACATTCAAATCATTACAGTCAGTTAAGTTAATGCAGGAGGTAGAAAGTGATGTACACTTCACCTAATGGGACATTTGGATGAAATAATGACTGCTAATGAGAGGATCTGTTCAGGTAATGTACTAGAGTGTCACGAATGCTAAAAGATTAAAGGAGATGAATGTGTCAGGAGAGAATTAGAATACGCACACTCTCTCTTTCGCTCTCACACACGCGTGAGTGCTTACACATGCACACTCACATGCACACAGGCTTGTGGTAGTCATTTAACATGATCCTGTCACTGTTATCCCTCATAGTAAAGTAAGTTTATATTTTTAAACTGAGAGAAGCCTGTGCACCTTGTTCTTATCCATCAGCTCTCGGTCATTGCGTAAATACAAAGCCCTGATGACAAGTAGTTGCCCATAATACACAAAAACCATAGCTCCCACTTTCCCTTTTCCAGAGGGAAGTCTCCGTTTGAGAACCAAATCCCTCTGTCCCTCTTTCTTCCTATTTTGTCCCTCTTTCAGAACTGATTTACAGATCTGTGTAAATATACCATATTATTTGGAATATAAGATGCTTTGGAATATAAGACGCACCTAGGTTTAGAAGGCAAAAACCAGGGAAAAAAAATACTAAACCTGGTGCGTCCATGTTCCAGGAGCATCTAGTAGATGTTCTCCCCCAATAAGTGTCCTCCTATGTCCCCTTCTGTCTTCCTTTGCTCCCCCTGTGTGTCCCCTTCTGTCCCCAGCATGTCCCACTTTGCCCTCCTTTGCCCCCTAATGTCCCACTGTGTCCCCTCCTGGACCCCCTGTGTCCCATCCTGCCCCCCCCCCCCCCCCTGTGTCTTGCCTTGGCCCCCCTTTGTCACTTCCTGGTCCCCCTGTGTTTTGTCCTGGTCCTCCGTGTCCGTGATGCGATCAACAGAAGCCTTCACTGGGGAAGCCGCATGAAAGAGGAGATGTCTGCAGATTGCCGGCGCTGGAATCGCTGGCTGAGGTGAGCCGCTCTGTGATATTTCGTCTTTTTCAGGGAGTGGAGAAGACTAGATGGGAGCAAAGGAGACCAGCCGGGGTAAAAACTACATCATTTGCTTATGGATTCTTTGTGATATGCATGACTAGGTAGGGGTGTGACAGGGGCATGTGTGGCAGGGGCGTGTCTGAAAGTGTACCTGAGCTTCGACTCGGGTACAAAATCAGATACTTACCTTAACCACCTTAGCGGTATGGACGAGCTCTGCTCGTCCATTACCGCCAGAGGGTGCCGCTCAGGCCCTGCTGGGACGATTTTAATCAAATAAAAAGCAGGACACGCAGCCAGCACTTTGCCAGCCGCGTGTGCTGCCTGATCGCTGACGCTCTGCGGCGATCCGCCGCATGCAGTGGCGAAAGAGGGTCCCTCCCAGCCGCCCGAGCCCTGCGCAGCCGGAACAAATAGTTCCGGCCAGCGCTAAGGGCTGGATCGGAGGCGGCTGACGGCAGGACGTCGGCTGACGTCCATGACGTCACTCCGCTCGTCGCCATGGCGACGAGGAAAGCCAAGCAAGGAAGGCTGCTCATTACAGCCTTCCTTGTTAATTCTGATCGCCGGAGGCGATCGAAATTATGCTCCAGGAGCGCCCTCTAGTGGGCTTTCATGCAGTCAACTTTCAGTTGGCTGCATGAAATAGTTTTTTTTTATTTAAAAAAAACCCTCCCGCAGCCGCCCTGGCGATCTCAATAGAACGCCAGGGTGGTTAAGAGAGGGATGCCTCAGGATCCTGTTGAGGCTTCCCTCGCTATTCCTTGGTCTCCTGTTGCTGAGCGTGCCTCCCCCCTTGGAAGATTAGCAACAATCCATTGTTGCTAATCACATTGGGGCTGCGCAGCTTCTTTTCCAGGTTCAAGTGCGCAATAGCCGACGGAGCCGCGGGTGGGCATGTGTGGGCGGCCATTGCGCGCCTTTAAACCAGGAAGAGGAGCTGTGTGACCCCCCCCCCCCCGATGTGAAGGGGGCGTTGCTCAGTAACAGGGGTCTTATTACAACTGAGGGAAGCCTTATTAGGATTCTGAGGCTTTCCTCTCTAAATAGTAAGTAGCAGATTTTGAACCCGAGCTTTGGCTCGGGTTTGCTTTAAGGTGTCCCTCTTTCTTCAGAAAGTTGGGAAGTATGTCAGAAAGTTGAAAGGTATAAAAAAAACTCCACATTCTGTTTAGTAAAACCGTTACTTTTGGGCCTAATTCCACTATGCCCACCTTCGAGTAGGGCGAGGAAATGCTGCCTTTCTCGTTAGTGACTTTCGGTCCAGATCACACTGCTGTGCGAAGCTGGATGACAAGCTGGAGATTTCTGCATCTGTGTGTTTAGCTTTTTTTTTATTTGTCACGTAATTCTCTTCTGGAAATTTGGAGCGTTGACCATGTATACAAGTGTAGGAGAAGCATGTGGTGTGTTTGCTCAGCTCATACATCTTCAAGGTTTGGATGTTTGCTGTTTTCAATGTTGAATGTTTGGTTAAGAAAGGATCTTGACCTGTATTACCGAGCCTTTAAAATGTATAACTTGATCAAATTCTTGACATACTTCATCATGACACTAGCAACACCAGTCAATAGACAATACAGCTGTACGCCAAGAGAGATAACAAAAACAATAATGTTCTTTTGGAAAATAAAAACAAGGAATGGTAGACAATGACAAATGGAACTTGGCAAGCCAGATACTTATTGAGTTAGAGTTATGATCCCTTGCACTATATCTAAACTCACTGTATCCATCTCTGGCTAGCATTTCACAAATCCTGTTCTTCTCAAATCCTGTTCTTCTCCTGTCCTAAGTTTTCTCCTAGGTAATATTTTCACACCTTATCAATAAAATGCCTTTAAATGAAACCTGAGATGGACAATACAGCAATATTTACACTTGCCTGGGGCTACCTCCTGCCCCATGTGGTCTGTGGGTTCCTTCGCCATGCTCCCCGGCATGTTCGTTGTCCCGTGGTCACCTCAGGTAATTTCTTCTGCGCATGCATGGCCAGGCGACGTGCGCTCCTGTTGCGCTCCCACAGCCAGGAGCATTGTGGGTCTGGGCAGTACTACTACACCGGCTCCCAGCTGTGGAAGCATGGCGGCAGCCCAGCAAGCAAGAAAATACTCAGAATAAGGTTGACAGTACTTTTTCACATGAAGAAAATGTGAATTGAATAAGGGCCACTTACTCCATACTGTCAGAAATGTGTAATGACTTCACTCTGTTAAAATTGCCAGAGAAATGATGGAACAAGAAAGTAATTTTGTATTATTTGGCTGCAGTTTGGTTTAACTGGTAAAACAGTTATATATTTAGTGACTGTCAATTAAGTAGAAGAATTGCTTAGTAATACAAATGTCCCAACTCACTATAGCGCCATTTCGGCGAATGACATTAGTAACTTGTTTAACAATGTTGGATATCAATCCTGATACCTCCTGCAATTTCAGTAAAGGGGTGAAATGAATATTACTTTCCAAAGTAGTTATAAAAAAAAGTATTCCACAATACAGTACAGGAACGATGGATCACATAGCACAGTATATCTTCTCTATAAATGCAACAAGCTTGCTGACAGTCTGTACAGTACACCGTTATAGAATGCAAACCTAACAATTATCTTAGGCTGTTAGTTACAACAAACTGGAATATTTATTTTAAAGGGGAAAAAATAGAGAAACAGAGCATGCACTGCAGAATTATAGCGTTGTTAGTAGACAGCAGTATTGCGGACGTACAGAGGCAGCAAGCAGGGTAGTTAGGTATCAGATGATGCGTGCTCAAGCCCAAGAAGAAAACAGGTAGCAGAGGCTTGTGCGCAGAAGCCTCTGAAGACGCTCAAGTGAGCGAAACGTTCATTAGGCGGCACCGCTGCCCCCCACCTTACACCACAGCCAACAGAGTCAGGGTGGGAAAAATAATGTATGCAATATACTTATGCACTTTTTAATGTATCAGCCGGACGAAATAAAGCTTGTTTTATACGTTTGGAATCTGCAAGTGCCAGCCTGCTAATTTCTAACTTGATTGTAACTGCTACTTGTTTTTAAAGGGACACTATGGCTAAATTCTTCATTTTAAGTCCCTTTAACATAAATATTTGTATGTGTAGCAATGTTAATGATAAGTATTGTGACTGATGAAAAGGATTTTTTACAATGCCAGTACACATATATAGCTAAGGAGTCACATCGGGAAGATTTACCTTGCTGACGCCGATCACTGATCAGCAAATCCATTGTGTGATAGGAGGCATCTGTAACTATTCTTCATGTTGCCATTATATCCTTCCCCCTCCCCTAGTCCGCTCAGATAGGTTTATCCCAACTTGTAACTCCCAACTCGAGCTCTTTGCAGGCTGCAGCCTCCGTACAGCGCAGGACTGCGCTGTACGGCTCTATAGTTCCACGCTGCTCGCTAAGGAAACATGAAGAACAGTTACAGATGCCTCCTATCAGACGATGGGCCTGATTCACAAAGCGGTGATAACCAAGTTATCACGCCTAAAAGACTTTAGGCGTGATAACCATTGCACCGCTGAGTTAGCACCGCTTTGTGCTGGTGATCGCGCGCAGAGTCCTGCGCACAAAGTTTTGCGCTCACAATCGCGCAATTCCACGTATAGGGTTTAATGGGCACATCGCACACATCGCGCTGTGCGACTGCGCGTGCAAGACTTTGCGTGCGGGAATTTCGCGCGAATTTCTTCTTATCACGCCTAAACTGAGTTTAGGCGTGATAAAGGGCTTTTCACTGGCGTGCAAACAGTTTGCACCGTTTTGTGAATCAGGCCCTATGGATTATGCTGATCGGCGTCAGCAAGGTAAATCTTCCCGATGTGACTCCTTAGCTATATACTGTATGTGTACTGACAGTGTAAAAACTCCTTTTCATCAGCCACAATACTTATCATTAACATTGCTACACATACAAATATTTATGTTAAAGGGACTTAAAATGAAGAATTTAGCCATAGTGCCCCTTTAAGGTCTACATGAGCCACAATTAGCACCGTCCAGGATAAAAATGAACACTGCTGTAATCATAGTGGCTAAATACTAATTAAATAACTGACAATTTGAGTATTTAATCAGCCTGCAAGTTTAATAAACAGTGCGTACAGATTCTATTTGATTAGCCTTGTGAATATTTTCAGTTCAGCAAAAGTAATTAACCCTTCGTTCACTCATGCACAGAGACTCACTGCAAACTATATTCTCATAGGCAGTCAATGTAAAGCTAAGTCCATAAATATTTGGACAGAGGAAACTTTTTTTCAATTTTTTTTTCTGTGTATTACCACAATACATTTTAAATGAAACCACACAGATGCAGTTGAAGTGCAGACTTTCAACTGTAATCGAGTGGGGTGAACGAAACAACCACACTAAAATGTTAGGCAACGAAAGCATTTTGTTTAACACAATACCTTCATTTTAGGGGTTCAAAAGTAATTGGACAACTTAAAGAGAGTCTGAAGCCTTATAAAAATCCTATTTTTATTTGACATTTATCATTTGCAATATCACCAGTGCTAAACCGCAGCATCCCTGAGGCAGAACGCTGTATTTAAACCCCCCAAATACCGGAGCAAAATTGCACGACTTTACAGCTTTTACAGCTTAGTGCTGTAGCTTTGCCCCCTTTAGCATCAATCCCCACTGATCGCCACCTCTCCCCACCCCTCTCAGTGAAAGAAGACTAAGAGGAGTGGGATGAGGCAGTGATCAGCGGGGATTGACGCGAGCTACTGCACAAAGCTCTGCCTCTATCAGGAACCGCTCCCCACATTTTGCCCCGGGGATTTGGGGGGTTTAATGACAGCGTTCTGCCATGGGGATGCGGCATTTTGGGCGTTTCTGTCCGAAGTTTAGTCTTAAAAGTGAATTGCATGCTCAGTTGGGTTAAGATCATGTGAATGACTTGGCCGTTCAAGAATTTTCCACTTCTTTGCTTTAACCTCTTGGCGACTGCGTCACGCCAATGGGCGTGCAGGGGGCGTCAGCCAGGACCGCCTAACGCCTGCCGCCTAAAGTCCTTGGGGCTGAGTTTGCAGGGGATTGAACGTGCCAGTGTGCGCGCATCCCTGCTTCAATGACGGAGCTCCGCTCCGCCATCAGCCTCCCATCGGCGATCGCTGCTAGGAGACTGTTAGACGGCAAAACCGCCGTCTAATAACAGTGTACAGCGCTGCGATCTAAGGCAGCGCTGAACTGGGGATAGCCGTGTGACACGGCTGTCCCCCTGGGGGAGACAGAAGTGATCGGCTGTCACAGGCTGAAGCCTATGACAACTGATCATGGGGATTGGCTGGCGGGGGGAGGGAAGGCGGTCCTAGAAAAAATAAATAAACAAAAAAGGGTAAAATGTATTAGAAAAATAATAAAATAAATATTTGTCAAAAAAATAAACATTGGGGGAGCGATCAGACCCCACCAACAGAAAGCTCTGTTGGTGGGGAGAAAAGGGGGGAGGGATTACTTGTGTGCTAAGTTGTGCGGCCCTGCAGCGAGGCCTTAATACAGCGAGGCCTTAATACAAATTACATTTGTAATACCAATCCCTGCATACCTGTTCAGTGCACCTACCTACGAGACCGCACTCAGTGTTATATTATATACCAGTCACTGCACCTGTTCACGGTACCTGTGTGTGTGACAGATGCACATTTGTAATACCAATCCCTGCATACCTGTTCAGTGCACCTACCTACGTGATTGCACTCAGTGTTATATTATATACCAGTCACTGCACCTGTTCACAGCACCTGTGTGTGTGACAGCTGCACATTTGTAATACCAATCCCTGCATACCTGTTCAGTGCACCTACCTACGTGACCGTACGTAGTGTTACATTATATACTAGTCACTGCATACCTGTTTACGGTACCTGTGTGTGTGACAGCTGCACATTTGTAATACTAGTCATTGCATAATTGTTCACAGTACCTGTGTGACTGCACGCTGTTTAATATACCAGTCCATGCATACCTGTTAACCCTTCCGGATCCACCCTCCACCAATGCCTCGACCGGCAGGTAGCTGACTACCTGGCCTTAAGTGTGAATGTAGACACTGTGAGCAGCGATGAATCCCTGGACTACTGGGGTGCAGGCTTGACCTGTGGCCAGAGCTGTCACAATTTGCCATGCAACTTCTGTCTTGCCCTGCCTCAAGCGTCCTGTCAAAAAGGACCTTCAGCGCAGCTTGAGGCATTGTCACTGAAAAGAGAAGTCGCCTAGGTCACAAAAGTGTTCAGTACCTCACCTTTATCAAAATGAATGAGGCATGGATCTCGGAGGGCTACTGCCCACCCCAAGACTAAGTCAGTCCCCACACACAGCATCTCTGTTAATTTTGGTTCATGTACATGTCCAGCTTTTATGCTGTAAACAGGTGCTGCTGAATGCATTCATCACTCACACATTACCAAAATGCTACAACATAAAGGCCTTTTATTTAATGAGGCAAACAGGGAGTATAATAATAATAATAATAATAATAATGATAATAGCAGCAGCAGTAACAAAGATGCATGGACCCAACTTGTGTAAACGCAAATGGGTGCTGGAAAATGCCTAGCAGCCATTGTGAGTATAAGATTCTGTGGAAACTGCAAGATAAAATCATGCATTATGGGCAAGAATGAGAAATGTATTTTGTAAACGTTCAGCTGAATAAATGCCTTTCAAAACTGAACTTGTTTGGAGGCTATCAGCACTGTTGTTCAAGATAGAGAGATCAGTTAGAGCAGATCATGCCAAGAAGGCTGAACATTGACGTACAGGGTTGTTCCATTTTCATAAGGATATTTTTATGTAGCACCTGATCAATAGCACTGCTGATTTCATTTTAGATCCCATATTGACTCATTATACAAATAATCCAAAATAATGTAGACATTGTTACATAAATGTGAATAGCCAATAAGAGAATACCTAATAGGCTAAATGTGAAATCTGTTCTTTGCACTTTAGCATGTGGGAGAATGGAATCCAAGAATAACACACTGCCAAGGGACTTCCCCTCACAGGGGTCACGTAACAACAAATAGCTCCAGAATTACACACCATTCATGGAATTGGGGGCACAATGACGTAGTGGATAGCACTCTTGCCTTGCAGTGCTGGCCTGGGTCTTTAATTCGAATCCCAGCTGGAGTCTGCACTGAGTTTGTATGTTCTCCCTGTGTTTGGGTGGGGTTCGTCCAAATACTCTTGTTTCCTCCTACACCCACTTACAAAAAAACACAGGTAAGTTAATTTGTCCCCCCCTCTCAAAACTGGCCTTGGACTATGGTGGACATATGACTATTGTAGCGATTAGATTGTGAGCCCCTCAGAGGGAAAGTTATGGGAGTGACAAAAGTGTATACTCTTTAAAAAGATGGAAGTAGGAATGTGCCTCCCTGCATATGTAAAGTACCTTGCAACACAAGTACAGTGCTGGATATTTCCTGTTATTATTTTATTCTTTTGCATGTATTTTTCATTATCTATTATCCATGAACCTAAACTGAAAACACTATTTTAATACCCAACATGTAAACATGAGCAAAGAGCCTCAGCTGTAGGAAGACTGCTAGAAGGAGATTCTTCCAGTATGCTGGGTGACTGGCTATCAATACATTCTCTTTGATGACCAGATATTCTTGACCAATGAAACTGGTAATAGGCAGGAGAGGTATGAGAAGCAAATGAAGACTGAGCAAAGAAAGAGTTGTGTGGCATAGAGGTGGCTTGGTTGTGGGTGGATCTGTGTGAGGGAAATGTTGCAGCATGGTGGAGTAGTGATTAGCACTCTTGCCTTGCAGCACTGGATCCCCAGTTCAAAATCCCAGCCAGTGCACTATCTGCATGGAGTTTGTATGTTCTCACTGTGTCTGTGTGGGTTTCCTCCAGACACTCCAGTTTCCTTCCACATCCCAACAGCATACAAGTTAACTGGCTTTCCCCTAAAAACATACACGATACATATGACTACATGATACATACATAGACATATGACTATGGTAGGGATTAGATTATGAGCCCCTCTGAGGGACGGTTAAAGAGACTCTGTATAAAAAAAAAGTTCCCCTGGGGGGTACTCACCTCAGGAGGGAGAAGCCTCAGGGTCCCAATGAGTCTTCCCCCTCCCCTGTAGCTGCAGGCAGTCCAGTGCTGGCTCCCCCGAAGTGTCCCGGAATCCTCCCTTAATAAGCCTGACAAGCACTGATAAGCGCTGATTTATTTACCTTTCCTGGCTCAAGCGGGGGCGCTGTTGCGGCTTTCCGCACGGAAATAGGTGAAAATAGCCAATCTCCGTCGGCACCACCTGCGCATTAGAGCGGCCCAACAGCGATCAGCTATTTCCGCCTATCTCCGAGGCGGAGTGCCGATACTGCGCCTGCAAGTAAATATTTACATCCCCACTGTCAGGAACCGGCCCGCGGCACGCCTGCGTATACGGTTCCCGACTGCGGGTTTGACCAGATCGAGAGGGGAGCAGCCTTATTTGAGCTAAAACAAGGCTGGGACCCCTCAGAACACCTCTCACTGCCACCACTAGCTGCTCGCTAGACACTTCCACTCTCCATCCTATCAGGTTTAGTTTCCCTCTATATGCCAACATTCACTTGTGAGGCAGCTCTAGCAGAGTGCTTATTGGCTGGCTAGAAACTAGAAAGAGCAATAATATACACTATGTACAAAACAGATTTATTTGTGGATTCTTTTTTTTTTGTGGTAAGTTTCCTTTAAAGGGAACTTGTGTCCAACCAGTTATGAAATTACATCAAGGCCTGAGTTGAAAATTGTGCATGTTCCTTACAATGGCCACTTCATTGCCAGACACTAAACATGAAGGGCTCTTTCACGTTAGGGCAGATTTTCTGCGTTTCAACGCAAAGGGTAAAGTTTGCGTTACCCAAGGTGAAATGAAAGTCCATAGACTTTCATTTTAGCTTTCACATATAACGCAGCCTTTTTGTGCGTTGCGTTACACTGCACCCAGGCGCAGTTTTTCGGCCGACGCTAGCTTTATGCGTTACAATGTTAGTCAATGTAAAACGCACACTATGCGCGTTTTTAATCCGTTAACGCAGGCAATCAGTCCCAGAATGCAACAGAGGAACAATGTAGAAAGTTGAAAACTAAAACAAACAAAAAATTACCTGCATTTTTCTATGTGCTGTAACGCATTGAAAACGGATTAAAAACACACACTCACTGCAGTGCAACGCATATCAAAACGCATTAAAACGCATACAACAAAACGTATGCTTTGAGCGTTCTCCAACGCAAGCTCTGATGTGAAAGAGCCCGAAGAAATAGAAGAAGATGGCCTGGTATGGTGAAATTCATTTCTTTAGATTTCCTTAGACCTCCCTGTCCCCCCAAATTGTTGTAATTGTCATCTGCTTGGGCAGCTGACATTTCAGGCTTAGCTTCTACCTGATCAAGCAAAGCTGCAGTCATCCAGAAAAATGAGACATCAAAAAGCACTATATGAAGGAGTATCCTTCAAGAAACTTGCTAAATGCTTCTCAAATGCAGAATTAGAGTTCAAGAGGAGTTTGAGAGGTGCTCTAGTATACTTATTGAGGCAGCAAAAAGGAATGCCTGCAAATAGATGTTATGCCTGGTGGTTTTGGAGCAATCAAAGAACATCAAATTGAACACCTATCAAATGCCTACCTCAAACTCTTGCTTGCTTTGATTTGTCCCCATTTTATGGATGGTTAATGGACAGCTGGACCAATTGCAATTATGCAGGTGAATGGCCACTTACTATTATTTAAATGTGGTACTTGATCAGTTCATTATAGTATAATGAACCTATTGCATGTATAGGGGCCCTTTTCCACTGAGAGCGATTTGCTTCAAATCGCAAAACGCTAGCGATTTTTAAACCGCTAGGGTTGCTACTTTAAAAATTGGTATCATGAAGAGTATTTTCCGCTTTCGCGATTCGATTTTCTGTAAATCGCAATCGCTTTTTGGAGCGATTTTACCTGAGATTGTGCTAAGGTTAAAAGATAAATGCAAAACCACATATATAAAATTTGATAAAAAATCGCAATCGCTTGTGTTTGCAATAGGTGATTGCTAGTGGAAAAGAACCCTTACAGTTTTAAACTGTTCCTAAGCTTATGCAAAAAAGGGTTTATACACTAAGGAACTGTTTGCAGTACATAGTATTACTGTTTGGCTTTCATGTAAGATAACCAAATAGCGTAATACACATTTCAAATGCATAGATGTGATTTGTTTAACCTGCAAGTGTTTTACATTTTCATATTTCTACTCTGAGTCTAAACAAACAGTAAATCCTATTACACATTCAGCAGCAGTATAAAGTTACATAATGTTACATTCAATCAAAGAAAGAAAGTAGGAACCTTTGTCTTGTGTTATCAGATTAATAATCCAGTCCAAGCCTTTAGATGTAAGTACATTAACTTACATACGCAGTATTATAAACAAAATCTCTTTGAGTCTGCACTGACAGTATTATAACTTGGAGTCAAATGCAGACGTAAAAAGGATAACAAGAAAACGCATTGTACTGATGTTTGAAAAAGAAGCTATAAAAGAGGAAAAGAGTTTTAGGAACATTGATCGTGATAAACAAAGCAGCTCAGGTGATGGGTGAGAATCAAACCTAAATTGAAATGATACTGTATTAGGTAAATGTAAAAACCACATTTATTAAATACACAAATATAAAGAAACCTTAACTCACATTAAAACCTCCTATCTTTTTTCCATGATGAAGCAGCCATATTTTTTCATCTCCTAGGGTTTAGAATAGCATCTTCCATCTAGTGATATTAAAGAGACTCTGAAGCCTCTTAAAAATCCTTTTTTTATTACACAATCCTGTTTAACCACTTGAGGACCGTGGGCTTTACCCCCCTTAAAGAGACACTGAAGCGAAAAAAATATATGATATTGTGAATTGGTTGTGTACTATGAATAATTACTAGAAGATTAGCAGCAAAGAAAATATTCTCATACTTCTATTTTCAGGTATATAGTGTTTTTTCTAACATTGCATCATTCTATAATATGTGCAGATTACACAACACTCAGCATTCAAAATGAGTCTTTCAGAGCAGTCTGTGAAGTAATGACCTCTCCTCTAGCAGAGGAAAAGTAAATAGTCCAGGAACAGTTGAAATAATAAAAGTCAGATAACAGCCCTCTCCAGGACTAACTTAGTCGGAGAGCTTAATGGCTTGTTTGCATAGAGATAACAACTGGATTTTCTCAACTTTTCCTGTACTGGAAACAATTAAGCTGGCCATACACTGGCCCGATTTTCCGCCGTTTCGACAGCAGATTCGATCACTGGGGTCGAATCTGCTGCCAATCGTTCGCGCTACACGCCGAATTTCGATCCATTCCGTCCGATCCCATTGATTGCGCCGTGCGGAAAATAATCGTCGATCGCCCGCGGGTAAAGAGCGCATCGCTAGCGGCGTTCGAGTGCCCGACGACCGACGCAATAGAGCCGCAATACATTACCTGCTCCGCCGGCGCGACTCCCGGGTCTCCGCTCTTTTTCTCCGCTCTGGTCTGGTCTGGTCTCCGGCATGCTTCCCTTCTTCCTGTCCCGGCAGGAAGTTTAAACAGTAGAGGGTGCTCTACTGTTTAAACTTCCCCAGACAGGAAGAAGGGAAGCATGCCGGAGACCAGACCAGAGCGGAGAAGAAGAGCGCAGACCCGGGAGTCGCGCCGGCGGAGCAGGTAATGTATGCGGGATGGGGGGGAAACGGCGGCAGCACCACCACAGATTGTGAATGGTTTCAGGCTGAAATCGGTTCACAATCTGTTTGCAGTAAAGGTAGCCATACGATCCCTCTCTGATCAGATTCGATCAGATAGGGATCTGTCTGTTGGTCGAATCTGATGGCAAATCGACCAGTGTATGGCTACCTTTACACTGATGTATCTGATCTTAATGTTTTATTTCTTAGCTGTGCTACACATACAAATCATAATATCATCATTTTTTTTTTTCGCTTCAGTGTCTCTTTAAGGACCAGGCACTTTTTTTCCATTCAGACCACTGCAGCTTTCACGGTTTATTGCTCGCTCATACAACCTACCACCTAAATGAATTTTGGCTCCTTTTCTTGTCACTAATAAAGCTTTCTTTTGATGCTATTTGATTGCTGCTGCGATTTTTACTTTTTATTAGATTCATCAAAAAAGACATGAATTTTGTCAAAAAAATGATTTTTTTAACTTTCTGTGCTGGCATTTTTCAAATAAAGTAAAATTTCTGTATACATGCAGCACGAAAAATGTGGACAAACATGTTTTTGATAAAAAAAAACACATTCAGCATATATTTATTGGTTTGGGTAAAAGTTATAGCGTTTACAAACTATGGTGCAAAAAGTGAATTTTCCCATTTTCCAGCATCTCTGACTTTTCTGACCACCTGACATGTTTCATGAGGGGCTAGAATTCCAGGATAGTATAAATACCCCCCAAATGACCCCATTTTGGAAAGAAGACATCCCAAAGTATTCACTGAGAGGCATAGTGAGTTCATAGAAGATATTATTTTTTGTCACAAGTAAGCGGAAAATGACACTTTGGGACAAAAAAAAAAAAAGTTTCCATTTCTTCTAACTTGCGACAAAAAAAAAATGAAATCTGCCACGGACTCACCATGCCCCTCTCTAAATACCTTGAAGTGTCTACTTTCCAAAATGGGGTCATTTGTGGGGTGTGTTTACTGTCCTGACATTTTGGGGGTGCTAAATTGTAAGCACCCCTATAAAGCCTAAAGGTTCTCATTGGACTTTGGGCCCCTTAGCGCAGCTGCAAAAAAGTGCCACACATGTGGTATTGCCGTACTCAAGAGAAGTAGTATAATGTGTTTTGGGGTGTTATTTTACACATACCCATGCTGGGTGGGAGAAATATCTCTGTAAATGACAATTGTTTGATTTTTTTTACACACAATTGTCCATTTACAGAGAGATTTCTCCCACTCAGCATGGGTATGTGTAAAAATACACCCCAAAACACATTATACTACTTCTCCTGAGTACGACGATACCACATGTGTGGCACTTTTTTGCACCCTAACTGCGCTAAGGGGCCCAAAGTCCAATGAGTACCTTTAGGTTTTCACAGGTCATTTTTGTTTCAAGACTACTCCTCACGGTTTAGGGCCCATAAAATGCCAGGGCAGTATAGGAACCCCACTAATGACCCCTTTTTAGAAAGAAGACACCCCAAGGTATTCCGTTAGGAGTATGGCGAGTTCATAGAAGAGTTTATTTTTTGTCGCAAGTTAGCGGAAATTGATTTTAATTGTTTTTTTTCACAAAGTGTCATTTTCCGCTAATTTGAGGCAAAAAATAAAATCTTCTATGAACTCACCATACTCCTAACGGAATACCTTTGGGTGTCTTTTTTCTAGAATGGGGTCATTTGTGGGGTTCCTATACTGCCCTGGCATTTTAGGGGCCCTAAACCGTGAGGAGTAGTCTTGAAACCAAATGTCGCAAAATGACCTGTGAAATCCTAAAGGTACTCATTGGACTTTGGGCCCCTTAGCGTACTTAGGGTGTAAAAAAGTGCCACACATGTGGTACCGCCGTACTCAGGAGAAGTAGTATAATATGTTTTGGGGTGTATTTTTACACATACCCATGCTGGGTGGGAGAAATATCTCTGTAAATGACAATTGTTTGATTTTTTTTTTACACACAATTGTCCATTTACAGAGAGATTGTGTGGCACTTTTTTGCAGCCTAGGTGCACTAAGGGGCCCAACGTCCTATTCACAGGTCATTTTGAGGCATTTGTTTTCTAGACTACTCCTCACGGTTTAGGGCCCCTAAAATGCCAGGGCAGTATAGGAACCCCACAAATGACCCCATTTTAGAAAGAAGACACCCCAAGGTATTCCGTTAGGAGTATGGTGAGTTCATAGAAGATTTTATTTTTTGTCACAAGTTAGTGAAAAATGACACTTTGTGAAAAAAAACCCCAATTTCCGCTAACTTTTGACAAAAAATAAAATCTTCTATGAACTTGTCATACACCTAACAAAAACCTTGGGGTGTTTTTTATTCTAAAATGGGGTCACTTGTGGGGTTTCTATACCGCCCTGGCATTTTACGGGCCCAAAACCATGAGTAGTCTGGAAACCAAATGTCTCAAAATGACTGTTCAGCATCTGCAAATTTTGATGACAGGTGGTCTATGAGGGGGCGAATTTTGTGGAACCGGTCATAAGCAGGGTGGCCTTTTAGATGACAGGTTGTATTGGGCCTGATCTGATGGATAGGAGTGCTAGGGGGGTGACAGGAGGTGATTGATGGGTGTCTCAGGGGGTGGTTAGAGGGGAAAATAGATGCAATCAATGCACTGGGGAGGTGATCGGAAGGGGGTCTGAGGGGGATCCGAGGGTTTGGCCGAGTGATCAGGAGCCCATACGGGGCAAATTAGGGCCTGATCTGATGGGTAGGTGTGGTAGGGGGTGACAGGAGGTGATTGATGGGTGTCTCAAGGTGTGATTAGAGGAGGGAATAGATGCAAGCAATGCACTGGCGAGGTGATCAGGGCTGGGGTCTGAGGGCGTTCTGAGGGTGTGGGCGGGTGATTGAGTGCCCTAGGGGCAGATAGGGGTCTAATCTGATAGGTAGCAGTGACAGGGGGTGATTGATGGGTAATTAGTGGGTGTTTAGGGTAGAGAACAGATGTAAACACTGCACTTGGGAGGTGATCTGACGTCGGATCTGCGGGCGATCTATTGATGTGGGTGGGTGATCAGATTGCCCGCAAGGGGCAGGTTAGGGGCTGATTGATGGGTGACAGTGACAGGGGGTGATTGATGGGTGGCAGTGACAGGGGATGATTGATGGGTGATTGACAGGTGATTGCACTGGCGAATTGATAAGGGGGGGGTCTGAGGGCAATCTGAGCGTGTAGGCGGGTGATTGGGTGCCCGCAAGGGGCAGATTAGGGTCTGATCTGATGGGTAACAGTGACAGGTGGTGATAGGGGGTGATTGATGGGTGATTGATGGGTAATTAGTGAGAGTTTAGGGTAGAGAACAGATGTAAACACTGCACTTGGGAGGTGATCTGACGTCGGATCTGCGGGCGATCTATTGGTGTGGGTGATCAGATTGCCCGCAAGGGGCAGGTTAGGGGCTGATTGATGGGTGGCAGTGACAGGCGGTGATTGATGGGTGATTGACAGGTGATTGATAGGTGATTGACAGGTGATTGACAGGTGATCAGGGGGATAGATGCATACAGCACACAGGGGGGGGGGGGGGTCTGGGAAGAATCTGAGGGGTGGGGGGGCGATCAAGAGGGAGCAGGGGGCAGTTTAGGGAATTAAAAAAAAAATAGCGTTGACAGATAGTGACAGGGAGTGATTGATGGGTGATTAGGGGGGTGATTGGGTGCAAACAGTGGTCTGGGGGGTGGGCAGGGGGGGGGGGGGTCTGAGGGGTGCTGTGGGCGATCAGGGGGCAGGGGGGGGGGGGAATCAGTGTGCTTGGGTGCAGACTAGGGTGGCTGCAGCCTGCCCTGGTGGTCCCTCGGACATTGGGACCACCAGGGCAGGAGGCAGCCTGTATAATACACTTTGTATACATTACAAAGTGTATTATACACTTTGTATACGGCGATCCGGGTGCTAGTAACCCGCCGGCGCTTCCGAACGGCCGGCGGGTTACAGCGCGAGGTGGGTGGAGCCAGTCCCCGGCGGCCGATCGCGTCACGAATGACGCGATCGCGCCGCCCATGCCCCTACAAGGACCGCCGCCTTTGGGCATGAGCTGGTCCTTGCGGGGTCCACTTTCCGGCCGCCTCTGTGCGTTAGGCGGTCGGGAAGTGGTTAACACATTAGCCCTACCTCAACCGCCGCATCCCCGCCACTGTAATCTATCTAAATCCCCCCTAACTCCCCTGGGGGGGCAATCTGGGCAGCGTTTCCATGAGAGGCAAAGCTATGACCCGCAGCTCTGCCTCACACGCATCTGTCAGCCTGGATCGCCGTGTCTCCCTCGCCCCTCTCAGTCTTCCTTCACTGAGAGGGGCGGGGGAGAGGCGGAGATCCGCCGCTGATAGACGGCGTATGGAAGCAGAGCTGCGGCCCATAGCTCTGCCTCCAACAGCAGCAAAATCCACGACCAAGAAAGTCGTGGATTTTGCGGGGGAGAAGGAGGGGGAGTTATGGGGGATGTAGATAGATTACAGCCGCGGGGATGCGGCAGTTTAGGTAGGGCTAATGTGTTAAACAGGATTGTGTAATAAAAAAAGGATTTTTAAGAGACTTCAGAGTCTCTTTAACCATGCATGGGCCTAGGCCTTCTCCCTTTGCATGCTAATAATTGAGTCACTCTGCAACAGTGCAGGTGGCAGGAGACCTTAAAGGGAAGGTCCAGGCAAAAAAAAATGAGTTTCACTTATCTGGGGCTTCTACCAGCCCCATGCAGCCATCCTGTGCCCTCGTAGTCACTCACTGCTGCTGCAGTCCCCCGCAGGCAGCTTGTTTAGTTTTTGCTGACTTCAAAGGTCGGGGGCCGCATTGCGTCCATTTTTACGCATTCCCACTAGTGCAGGAACATTAACACATACATTTTTACGCGTTAGTGGTACAACGCGTAAAAATTTACGCGTTGCACCACTAACGCATAAAAATGTATGTGTTGTGAAACTAATTATTTTTTTTTGCCTGGACCTTCCCTTTAAAGCGAAACTAAACCCAAGCTTCTTTTCCATGGGCAGTTGAAGTGTGTGCTCAGCAAGCAGTTGCCACGCAGGAGTGAGCAGTTGCCATGCAGGAGTGAGCAGTTGCCATGCAGGAGTGAGCAGTTACCTGGCAGCAGTGAGCAGTTACCAGGCAGCAGCAAGCATTTGTGAGAGTTTTAGAGGCATTTCACTGCCTATCAACTGCCCGTGGAAAAGAGGCCTAAGGATGATCAATGAGATGCAAACATTTCCACACTGCAATCAAATTGAATGCCAGTTGTATGCGGATTAGAATTGAACCAATCTAAACCAGCTGTAAGTGCTTTTGTTTTGCCTGATTTAAAGTTGCATACAATTTGCATTAAATTTGAACATAAGATGGAATTATTTGCATCTCATTGACCACCTGTTTTATAAAACTATCACTTTTTATAAAAAAAAACAAAACAAGAAGCAAACAAAAAAACTGATATAAATAAATACCAGTGTTACCTGTGTCGGTACTTATCCGTTAGCCGGGCGCATCCGGCAGGTGGCGCTGTTGTAGCGAATTTCGATGCGCTGTTGTATCTAATTCCATTCATAGTTACTGAACGTAGTACTGTGTGAATGGAAGCGCCGCAGGTGGCGCTAATTTCATTGTTGATACGTAACGATACAGTGTGTTAATGTCAACGAATATACATTGTATTTGAAGTGGCCGGAATTAAAATGAAGGCGGCGGCAATGTAACACATGAAGCCGCCGCCTTCGTCTGTTCTTCTTCTTCTCCCCCTTTGCCCTCTCGCTTGTATACAATGCTGCCAGCCTGCGGGAACATGCGTGTCCCCCCAGAGTCATTCGTCGCGGCAGGGAAGCCTGCTTGTTTCCTTGCGACGAACGACTGTGGGGGGACACGCGTGTCCCCCCCCCCAGCTGGCAGTGTTGTATAGAAGCGAGAGGGCAAAGGGGGAGAAGAAGAACAGACGAAGGCGGCGGCTTCATGTGTTACATTGCCGCCGCCTTCATTTTAATTTCCGGCCACTTCAAATACAATGTATATTCGTTGCCATTAACACACTGTATCGTTACGTTGCGTATCAACAATGTAATTAGCGCCACCTGCGGCCACCTGTTACCATAGTAACTATGAATGGAATTAGATACAACTGCGCATCGAAATTCGCTACAACAGCGCCACCTGCCGGATGCGCCCGGCTAACGGATAAGTACCCCTGTGTCTTATGTGTGATATTCATTACCATTATTTTCCCATTGTTTGCAGTTAGCTAATGATGGTTATGAGACACCCACCTAGTATTTTGTTGTATGAATCCTGTGAAAAGGCTGTGTTTGTAGGTGCACAAAAAAAGAAGTTGAAGCAGACTTGAACTCAGAACGTCCTCTCTGCTCTAAAAGATAAGTAACACCATAAAAACCTTTATGGAGAAACATTTCCTTGCTAGAGCTTATAGAGCTCCTCAGAGATGCTGCAGTGTAGTTACTTCCTGTTTTGCTGGGAGCACATAAAGGGATAAACTCCTGTGTTTACATATAGCCTGTCTGAACAGCACAACACAAAGTTCAGACAGAGATGACAGCTCAAATTAGGCGTACATTTGAAATCGGCGCCGGGAGACTTGGGCGCAGGAATCAGCGGTATATGGCTGATCCTGCTTCTGCACAAGTCCGGGCCGATTTAATTACTATTCCCCCTCCAGGCCGACATGGATAGTGGGGGAATGAAATAATTCGGCTTCCAGCGATTGCTGGAGGCCGAATTATTATGTTTTTAAGCAACTTCGGCTCTGTCTTCTGATGGAGCCGATGTTACTCACTGAGCGCTTCAATAGGAATGATTCCTATTGAAGTCTATGGAGGCGCCGGCTGCGCCCAAATCTAGCAGCGCTGAAAAGCACTGCTCCGCAAATTAGAGTGGCTCATTACTAGTATATATGAGTAAGGCTGATTGGCAGATAAGACAGGCTGTTATTTTTAACTACAAATATGGTGGGGTTCTCTGTGTTTTCCTTCTCTCCTGTGGAAGAGTTTAGGTCCTCTTTAAAGGGAACCTAAACTGAGAGGGATATGGATGTTTCCTTTTAAACAATACCAGTTGCCTGGCAGTCCAGCTGATCTCTTTGGCTGCAGTAGCGGGTGAATCACACACCTGAAACAAGCATGCAGCTAATCCAGTCTGTCTTCAGTCAGAGCACCCGATCTACATGCTTGTTCAGGGGCTGTAGCTGAAAGTATTCGAGACACACGATCAGCAGGAGAGTCAGGCAACTGGGAATATTTTAAAAGGAACAATCCATATCCTTCTCAGTTTAGGTTCTCTTTAAGTTTGTTTGATTGGACAACATTCTCTGACAGAAGTTCCAGGACTTTTTTTTTTTTTTTTTTTTGCTACTTTTTTTCTCAGGTTGTATCTTGCTTTGAACAACCATTATTGCAAAAAAATGTAAAATTTAAAATACATTTGCACATACAGTATACTTATAAAAAGTACATTGCTCCCAGAAAAAATGCACTATAAATTGCATTTCTCTTATATTCCTGTTGCATACAGTAGACAGTAAAAATGTTATAAATCTGACAGGTTTTGGACAAATACATCTCCTCATGGGATATTCTCGGTAATGCGTTCCTTCTTTACAAAAGCACTCTATAGAAAGGATCTATACAAATATTCCAGCCAGCCTCCCTACTCATTGCTCACTACTCATGCATTTTACATTTTACAAACTTCAATCAAATGCTTATGCTTCATGATATGATGTAGTTACCTTTACCTTATATGGATATGTTGTGTGGAAGATTGTGTCCCTGGTTCTGCATTGTATTTTATGTGTTATGCAGGTCCAGAGAAAGGGAGGAAGACCATCTAATGGCCATGTGATCACTATTTTCCTTTGGTTTTATAAGTGGAGTTTATGAAATAGTCTTGGCGTGGGCAGGGGGGGATGGAGTGGAGAGATGTGATATTGCAATGAATGTAGAGGTGGTATACTCACATGGGTAGAGAAAAAAGAAAGTGCTCTGAACCAAGCTGAGGCTGAGAAGTGCATAAGCCTGGTCTGTGCATTTGCAGGAGGCGGGAGTCTTTTGTTCACCCATATACAGGACAGGTGTTGCTTGGTCCAGAGCACTTGCTCTGCCTTTTTAAGATATACAATGCGGGACACGTAACCTTTCTTGCATGAAATAGGAGACATCACCTTAAATGAATGGCTTGTGTAGGGCTGTGTTGTGAATTTTTGACAGCTCAATGTTCAAAGAGCTCCAGAAACAGCAGAGTGCATATTTTACCTGAATCATTGTACATCTTTTCAGGCACGGTTGAGTCCCCAGGGTGCAATAAAAAAGGTATGTTTTATACCATAGACCCTGCAGCAAGAATAATGTCTAAGCCTCTGGGTAATTAAGTCCAGGCTCTTGCTATTGCTCTGTTATTACACACATTTAATATTGATGAACCCAGCTGAAACAAAAGAAAACTTTCGGTAAAGACAACAGTCCTATTGGCAACCTCACACGATGGAGAGCCTTGTAAAATAAAATTGTAAAGATATGATTCAATTATACAGAAGGACAGCCAAGCGAGCTGGTGCAGGCAATGATATAATCTGCCAGCATTGTCAGCCTTTCTCAATAGACATTGGACATATGAAGAAAGTCTTAGCACCCTGCATACCAATGATATAAATAATTTGCTGGAATTGGTAGCAGCACAGGTTTGTTAAGCACAGATGACATTCCAAGACATAATCATAGGTCATAGAATCACTTGTGACTGGCTCCCTTGAGATAATATCCACCTGAATAACAAATGACTGAGGGCTTGTCCTCCATTTGCTTTGATGGCTGCAGTGCTTCAATCCTCATGTTAAATTGGGTTCACTGTAGCATGTCAGTTTCTACTTGGGTAAACATTAGGAAAGTGGTTTCTAGAGAAAGTAAAACAGAACATTTATGGATATATTTATTTGATTTAAGGGTGAAGAAGTAGAAGGACAAGTAGAGAATTGTTTTTCTTTCCCAGGCTGACATCTTTAACATTTTCTTACAGGCGCGTGATGGCTTAGAATGAGAAATGTGTGTTCTCTTAAAGAGAACCTGTTTAATGCAGTGGCTGTGAAAAGCAGAGGAAGAATGCTTCCTGATCATTTATGAAGATGATTTCGTCTTCTCGGATTTGTCATTGCTAGTGAAGGTAAATAGAGGACTAGGTCGTTACTCAAACAATTTTCAGATTTGTTGTAGCCTTTCCAGAATAATATCCTTTAAAATAGCCAATCCTGAGCCACCCAAAAAAAATAGTGCTGACATGAGAATAGATGTTCTTAGCTAGGCAGTAGTTCTGACTGCTGAGCACAGAGCCACGTGGTTGCGGCTTTAGTGGTGGCAGTTGGTGCCAGTCAATCACAACACTGCCCTCTTGACCCTGTTACCCAGATGTTCCCTGTTACCCAGATGTGAAGGGTGCGCCTTCAGAGGTGAAGGGACCTCTGATTGGTCTCCATCCAGATAAGCTTAGCGGAAGCTAACAACCCTCCCTCCTGATGCCTTATAGTAACGTCCCCTCCTAGTGCCTAACACTAAGCTCGCTCCTAATGACTACCACTCAACCCCATCCTGATTCCTAACACTACTCTTGTAGCCCAAGTTACCGACCTAGATCAAAATACTGGCTTTTTAGCTATAAATAGCTGTTCGGCTAATATTCACAATGAGCAGCAGCAGAAGTACCAGCTATTTGTTAACTAAAATGCGATCAGCTAGGTGAACTGTAGCCGATAGGCAGGGCTGTTTCTTTGGCAGTATGGGCAGGGCAACCGCCCTGGGTGCAGACCGGGAAGTAGAAGAAGGGGGGCGCAGGCAGAAGGACATAAACGCTAGGGAGCTGGTGACATGCGGTGCAGTCAAATGGAAGAAGAAAGAAGATTAACAGTGTGATCACCTTCCTTGACTCCGCCTGGGCTTCCTGCGTCTGACGTCAAGTCATCATCACGTTGCCACCGCGTGATGACACCTGATGTCCTGTAGTGGTACTGCAGGCTGACAGTGCGCGGCACCCATGGAAGAGTCTCTCTTCATCTGTGTGTTTCCTGGTCCCTGCTTCCTCCTGGATGAGTGGCTGGTCACTAGTAAGAAGACAGATCTACTTGTGACCTGTGGCTGTTTGATGGTCCCTAAGGGTAAGTAAGGGTTCGCAAGTCCACGGGGGTGGGGCGGAAGGGGGTGCAATTTTTACAGCTTCGCCGTGGGTGTAATTTAGACTAGAAACTGCCCTGCCGATTGGCTACTATCAGGCGCCCAATTCAACATTGCGGTCTATTGCTTTGCTCCAGCGTGTGATTAAAAACTCCCAGCCTTTTTGTCTTTTTCCCATGTAAAAAGTGTAAATAGCACTACTGTAAATAAAAACCCATATGTGTTTTTCCTCCATGAGCTCCGCTCTACTATGTGTTTTATAAGGAAAGCTCATTTAGGGCTGGTGCACACTACAAGAGCTTTTAAAACACTAGAGATTTTTAAAGCTCTTACTAATGCAATGCTTTGGGGGATTTTTATTGCTCCAGTGTGAACACACACATAGGATAACATTAGCAAGAGCTTTAAAAATCACAAAGCACTTAGAAAAGCTCTTGTAGTGTGCACAGTTTTCCCAAAAGTCAGACAGCAGGGGAGGCAGGGGCAGGGGAGTTAACCAGACTGAAGAGGGGGGCACAATGCTTTCAGCTTCAGGAGGAATAAGGAAGTGCTACTTACAGATATACAGTAAATGTCAGTCTGTTTTATCCAATATGATGTACCAGATGTAAACTTTATATGTTCATCTGACTGTACACAGTGCCTAGACTACATATATGTATTGCATTCAGACATTTTTTGGGCTGGAGGTGGTCTTTAAGGAGAAAGCAGGTGGGCAATGTCCAATATACATCGCTCAATTACCAGGTAAAGCAGGATGTGATCACAGCAAATCAGAGCTTTGAAAATCAGCTGATCACACAAATCACATGCTTCTATATGAGTTCTCCTAGACATGACCATCACTATATCCCGTTAGTGCCACTTGTCTATCTTTTGTCTGAGGGACTTAGCCTTTCCCTGCTGCAGAACTTAAGATACATTAAACCATCAATGTATTGAGACTCAAGGTGCTCATACACAGTACAATAAAAACGTACAATTTTCACGTTTATTCAACCAAAACAATCGAATCGAATGAAAGTTTAAAAGAATCTTCTTTTTTGATCAAGAAAACAGAAGTGATTATCCAGTTTTTTCAATAAAAATCCAATTGGACATATTAAAAAAATCTTTATATTCGATCGAACGGAATAATCGGACAAAATTGTCTAATCGAAAAAAAATGAAAAAATTGTACCATGTATGGGCACCATAAGGATTGTTGGTTACTGCGACAACATATTTCACTGTATTTTGACATGTGGATTGCCACAGCAAATGAGTTAAAAAAATGCATGCTTACAACCTTGGCAACAGTGCATCATTTGGTGAACAGCATACTCAAAATTCCTTTTTCACACAGACTGAGCTTTTCATCTGCAGACTCGTTCAATTACCTCCTTTCAACTGCTTACTCAGTCATCTGTGTTAGGCTCAACACACACCATACAATCTTGGTTGTTCAATCTTACCACTTTCATGTAGTATAAGAGCTTATCCAATCAATCATTCAAGGTATTTTCAATCTGTTGGCCCTTATACTACAGAGATTTGGTAAATCTTTGCAACCAAGATTGTATGGTGTGTGTTGAGTTTTACATAGAGGTTTACTTGTCCAGGAGGAAAACGATATTTTAGTTACAAAGATGTTTAGATTTTTATTTATTTCAGCACCAGTTTCTGACTAAGGCTTCTTTTCCATGGGCAGTTGAACTGTATGCTCAGCAAGCAGTTGCCAGGCCAGGCAGGAGTGAGCCGTTACCAGGCAGCAGTGAGCCGTTACCAAGCAGCAGTGAGCCGGTACCAAGCAGCAGTGAGCCGGTACCAAGCAGCAGTTAGCAGTTACTAGGCAGCAGTGAGCAGTTACCAGGCAGCGCCAAGCAGTTGGGAGAGTTTGAGAGGCATTAGAATTGAGCCAATCCAAACCAGCTGTAAGTGCCTTTGTTTTGTCCAATTCCAAGTTGCATACAATTTGCATTAAATTTGAACATAAGATGTGGAATTATTTGCATTTCATTGACCACTTGTTTTTGTTCACTTAAAAAAAAAATGAGCAAACAAAACACTGATATAAATAAATACCAATGCTATCTGTGTGTTATGTGTGATATTATTAAAATTATTTTTCCATTCTTGTTTGCAGTTAGCTAATGATGGTTATGAGACACTCACCTAGTATTTTGTTGTATGAACCCTGTGAAAAGGCTGTGTTTGTAGGTGCACAAAAAAGTCCTCTCTGCTCTAAAAGATATGCAACAGCATAATAACCTTTAAAGAAAAACATTTCTCTGTTACAGCTGATACAAATCCTAAAGTAAATCTGCACTGTTTCTACTTCCGGATTCATGGAAGCAGACATATTGTTAACATCCTGTGCTTTCAAATTAGCTTATCTGCCATCTCTGCCATGGCAGTCAGGTGACATGGGAAGAGATCAAATTATAGCTTGTGATTAGACACAAATGAGAGGGAATTAACAGGCTAAACTCCCTAAATACATACAGGGTGCATTTCTCTATGGTTTCCTTTTTTTGTCCTGTGCAAGAGGTCAGGTCCACTTTAAGGAAGCTGGAATAAGTTTGCTAGAAACCTGCAAAGTTTTTTCTCAGCAAATATAGAATGATGGAAAATTATTTGAAATGTGAGCCTGATTAATGTTAATTTAAAGTTTCCTTATCACTGCAAAGTGTACCTGTGTTGAATTATAATCAGTCTGCTCTTTCCATCTGATACCAGTAACCCGATGAGGCTGATTACTGCAGTGCTGAAGTGCTGTTTGCCGAACCTCTATCCTGGCAGCGAATACCAGCAGCCACAATCTTCCCTGTGCTTTCTAATCTTCAGAGCTGACCTTGTGCACAGTGGTGCTCATCTTCATTTACAGCTTGTCAAAGGCTGTGTTAGCACCACATAGTGCACAAGATTAGCTCTAAAGATTACACTAGGAAGATGGGGCAGAGGGCATTTAGTACTTGTCATAGAAGAGAGAACCTGAAGAATGACAGGTAGCTTTGTAAACAGTACTTTTTCAGCCCTGCTAGTAATGAGCATAATCATGTGACCAATGGTGTATCTAGGAAAAATAGCACCTAAGGCAGTGGTTCCCAACCTTTTTGAAGTCGTGTCACGCCAAACGCTCAGATCTCTGTGACTCTGGGACATATGTATAACAGAAAAATACTAATAGAAATCACCAAATGGATGGAAAGAGTGCATTATCCTGAATACATTTCAGGATAATACAAATCCGTAAGAAAGATGCCTTCTGTAGAGACAGTATGTTAACAATGCACTTCACATCCAGATATGATGCAAAAATATGAACGTTTATTTAGGACTTATCCAAATACATCAAAAGTTAAAAACATTTAAAACCACCCTCTTAAACCGATTATAATCGGAAATCTCTCCAGGGACCGGAATCACTATGTGATAGTGAACAATCAATGATATGTCTAGTGCACAGAAAATTATAATATTGTACAAAAAATTATGTTATTGCCCAAATCCCTTTGCTAAATCACACAAAAAATCACCAAGATATAAAAAACACAAAAATCATCACTGCAAAAACCATACATGTGAAAAAGTGCTACGTGCTGCCTGAGTGCAAAAATCAATGAGCCGTACGCTCAAAAGAGTCCCAAAAATACAAAGTAAATCAATCCTATAACAAAGGTGTTTAAGCTATAGCATAGTAAAGTGCTAGCATGCTTACCAACAGGTGTGTAAGAGGTTCCGGCTGCCGGAGGGAGGGTGGCGACACTCCCCCCTCTCCCTCCGGCAGCCGGGACCTCTTACACACCTGTTGGTAAGCATGCTAGCACTTTAGTAAGTAAAAAAGTTGCCACCTGTGATAAACTTCAGAACGTAAATCAGGTTTAGGAAAATTTTTACAATGGGTAAACAGTGACTAAATGATTTACAACCTTATATAGTAAAAAAAATAAGCAATTTTATTCATATCACTATATATGGATGCTTTTATGGCTTCTCAGAAGGAAAAAGCTGTACAGGAGTTGCTTTGTGCTGCTGCACTGGCTCAGACTGCATCCGTGGATGTGCAGTATGGTCATACTTGTTCACGGATGGGTGTGTGGCCACGAAAAGCATATTCAACTAAAGGGTGAACCGGAAGCTCAATACAGTAAGTAAGGAATTACTAATCTATAGTTTCCTCACAGGTGAATTAGAGTAACACTCACAAAAGTGGGTTACCTTAAAAGTCAAATGTCAAACTAGAGGTGGTTTGACAAGGTAAAACATGGATGACACCTCTGGTTACTGATCTTGGTACACTGACCTCCTCAGAGGGACAGTAATAACTTGAGCTGAGGCTTTTAAACTTAAAGGGAGACTTAAGTCACACAAAAAAAAAATGAGTTTTACTCACCTGGGGCTTCCATTAGCCCCCTGCAGCTGTCCGCTGCCCTCGAAGCCTCGCTCCGATCCTCCTGTCCCCGCCGGCAGCCACTTCCGGTTCTGGCGACAGGTGCCGACAGGCTGGGAACGCGAGTGATTCTTCGCATTCCTAGCCACAATAGCACCCTCTATACTGCTATTGCGGCAAGGAAGGCCACAATAGCACTATAGAGGGTACTATTGTGGCCAGGAACGCGAAGAATCACTCGCTTTCCCAGCCAGTCGGCACCTGTTGCGAAAACCAGAAGTGGCTGCCAGCGGGGACAGGAGGATCGGAGCGAGGCTACATGGGCACAATACAGCTGCAAGGGGCTAATGGAAGTCCCAGGTAAGTAAAACTCATTTTTGTGTGTGACTTAAGTGTCCCTTTAAGCATATCAGAAAGCGGGCAGCTTAGTGAGTGAAACATAAATTTATGATAATTTGCTGCTGCCTACTTGCTAGAAGCAGTTCATTCAAAGTATGTACAAGGAAATGCTGCTTCCCCACTCGCCTCCACCTTCTGGTCCAATATCATGGTGGAAAGGCCTATAAAATGACCCAGGTCATAGTGTTCATTCAGAGAGAGAAAGGAGAAAATTGATTAAAAAAATGTGGGTTTCTGGACCAGTTTTGTCATGCTTCTGCATTAGCTGCTGTTCAAATATATTAAAGGAATACTGTAGGGGGTTCGGGGGAAAATAAGTTGAACTTACCCGGGGCTTCTAATGGTCCCCCGCAGACATCCTGTGCCCGCGCAGCCGCTCACCGATGCTCCAGCCCCGCCTCCGGTTCACTTCTGTAATTTCAGATTTTAAAGTCTGAAAACCACTCTGCGTTGCCATGTCCTCGATCCCGCTGATGTCACCAGGACCATACTGCGCAGGCACAGACCATACAGGGCCTGCGCAATACACTCCTGGTGACATCAGCGGAAGCGAGGACCCGGTAATGCAGGCGCAGTGGTTTTCAGACTTTGAAGTCTGAAATTCCAGAAGTGAACCAGAGACGGGGCCAGAGCATCGGTGAGTGGCTGCGCGGGCACAGGATGTCTGCGGGGGACCATTAGAAGCCCTGGGTAAGTTCAACTCATTTTCCCCCGACCCCCCTACAGTATTCCTTTAAATCATTTATTGTGATTACACTGCATTGCAATCCACATGTCTTGCACGTGGATCTCATAGAAATCTCTGTGTAGGCTTAGCATTTTCAAAAGTAAATTTAAAGTACAAAAAGTGCTAGGTTCAAACACAAAACTCTCCAAGGTCCCTAAACTATGCATAAGACGATTGCTGCTTGGCTCCTGAGAATCAGTCTGTAGAATGTTTATACATTAATAAAGGATTACTGTGTTTGAACAGAACACTCCAAAGGCCTAAAATATGAATAGACCTGCTGTTGGGAAATGCTGAGGTCTTTCTACTGTGTATGTTTTTTCTTTTATAGATCACAAAGATGTTACATCCCTGAGTCGTTAGTCTCTGCCTGCAGTATAAAGTTTGCCCACCAGTACTGTATTGTGCAGATGCACTGTACAAATGTGGGAAACCTACAATCCAAATCCGTTTAATACTGCTGACCATCCTGCAAAAGTAACGCATCCCTTCTATTACCCATGAGATCTTAAAGTGGTATAAAACTTAGCATTTCTTATTCTTTTTTTCAAATACTTTTATTAAAGCAAAGAATTACATACAAATATCATATGTACTGTATCAGTACAATACCAGCTATAAAGGTGTGGTATTTGTGCAAAACGAGATGATGCATTTATAGCAGATTTTGCATGTACAAAAATATCAAACAATTGTTTTTAGTTCTATCTCAGGCAACCTTTTGTTTACTGTATAATGTTTGAACTGAAACTGCGCTGTGGATCAAATGCCCGCCAGTTGCTTGGGTATTACTCTCTGGCAACCTTTTGTAAATGGTGCCCACATGCATGATGCCACATGAATTTATTACTCAAAGTGTGCGGAGACACTCTAATCGGCAGTAATGGTATATATATATATATATATATATATATATATATATATATATATATATATATATATACAGGATCTTCTCAAAAAATTAGCATATTGTGATAAAGTTCATTATTTTCTGTAATGTACTGATAAACATTAGACTTTCATATATTTTAGATTCAAATACACACAACTGAAGTAGTTCAAGCCTTTTATTGTTTTATATTGATGATTTTGGCAATACAGCTCATGAAAACCCAAATTTCCTATCTCAAAAAATTAGCATATTTCATCCGACCAATAAAAGAAAAGTGTTTTTAAAACAAAAAAAGTCAACCTTCAAAAATTATGTTTAGTTATGCACTCAATACTTGGTTGGGAATCCTTTTGCAGAAATGACTGCTTCAATGCGGCGTGGCATGGAGGCAATCAACCTGTGGCACTGCTCAGGTGTTATGGAGGCCCAGGATGCTTCGATAGCGTCCTTAAGCTCATCCAGAGTGTTGGATCTTGCGTCTCTCAACTTTCTCTTCACAATATCCCATAGATTCTCTATGGGATTCAGGTCAGGAGGAGAGTTAACAAGCTAATTGAGCACAGTAATACCATGGTCAGTAAACCTTTTACCATTGGTTTTGGCACTGTGAGCAGGTGCCGAGTCTTGCTGAAAAATGAAATCTTCATCTCCATAAAGCTTTTCAGCAGATGGAAGCATGAACCCACTTTTGAACCAGAAACAGCGGCAGAAGCGCCTGACCTGGGCTATAGAGAAGCAGTACTGGACTGTTGCTCAGTGGTTCAAAGTACTTTTTTCGGATGAAAGCAACTTTTACATGTCATTCGGAAATCAAGGTGCCAGAGTCTGGAGGAAGACTGGGGAGAGGGAAATGCCAGAATGCCTGAAGTCCAGTGTCAAGTACCCACAGTCAGTGATGGTCTGGGGTGCCATGTCAGCTGTTGGTGTTGGTCCACTGTGTTTTATCAAGGGCAGGGTCAATGCAGCTAGCTATCAGGAGATTTTGGAGCATTTCATGCTTCCATCTGCTGAAAAGCTTTATGGAGATGAAGATTTCATTTTTCAGCACGACCTGGTACCTGCTCACAGTGCCAAAACCACTGGTAAATGGTTTACGGACCATGGTATTACTGTGCTCAATGCCTGCCAACTCTCCTGACCTGAACCCCATAGAGAATCTGTGGGGTATTGTGAAGAGAAAGTTGAGAGACCCAACACTCTGGATGAGCTTAAGGCCGCTATCGAAGCATCCTGGGCCTCCATAACACCTGAGCAGTGCCACAGGTTGATTGCCTCCATGCCACGCCGCATTGAAGCAGTCATTTCTGCAAAAGGATTCCCAACCAAGTATTGAGTGCATAACTAAACATAATTTTTGAAGGTTGACTTTTTTTGTTTTAAAAACACTTTACTTTTATTGGTCGGATGAAATATGCTAATTTTTTGAGATAGGAAATTCAGGTTTTCATGAGCTGTATGCCAAAATCATCCATATTAAAACAATAAAAGGCTTGAACTACTTCAGTTGTGTGTATTTGAATCTAAAATATATGAAAGACTAATGTTTATCAGTACACTACAGAAAATAATGAACTTAATCACAATATGCACATTTTTTTGAGAAGATCCTGTATGTATGTATGTATATATATATATATATATATATATATATATTAGTTCACTTTTGCTTGAAACAGTCATGCAATGTCTACATAAGCTTATTCATTCAAGATATTATATAGAGATACAATCAATCAATTTTTAAAACCAAGATATTATTAACTTCTTGAAATCCAAAGTATAGTACACAGTATTATTGATTGGAAAGCACTGCAGCGTTGCCTCTCATATAACACTCTGACCAGTGGCTTAGCTACAGACCTTGGGGCCGCAATGTGGAATTTGGTCCCCCCATTAAATAATGTGCCCCCCACCATGGCAGCCTGATGTGCCCCACTCCTTCATCTACCCCCTGCCCCCCCCCCCCCCCCCCTATGTTCAGTATAGATAGCCAGGAATAGGTGTTCAGAATAGGTAGCCAGGAATAGATGCTCTGTATAGGTGCCAAGAATAGGTGCTCAGTATAGGTAGCCAGGAATAGGCGCTCAGTATAAATAGCCAGGAATAGGCGCTCACTATAGATAGCCAGGAATAGGTGCTCCAGTATAGGTAGCCAGGCAGGGTGGGGGAGGGGGACACAACAGTGGGCGAATAAACAGTGGCTGAGGAGAAGAACATCTAATAGTAACTTCGCCGGGATCCATGGGCTGCATGTACTTACTTCTTTTTCTTGCGTTCCATCTCACAGTAACAGCACTGTTATAATTCACGACCCCAAAAAGTTTATACTTGCTACCATTTGACATGAACACAATCTCAGTCACTTACCCAACTTTCATACCACTACTCTCTCTACATATTTTACAAAGGCCACCATTTCTGAAATAACCAATGGCATCCTTCTGCTTACTATTTTTTATACTTGGTACTTTTATAGAACCTAAACTAGGGGCTCATTTGAAAGTTTTATTTGGGACATTTGAATCCTTGCCAACAGATAATATAGTAGATGGTTCCAATGCTTGCTGACATATTCTTTTGATGGAATTGGTCTGAAATGAATAGTCAAATATCATTCGAATGGAGTCCAGGTCTGATTTTTGTGTTCTGTTTTTATTTTTATCTATTAGCAGCTCCTCCCTGTTTACTTCCCTGACCTCTTCAATTACTTTTATTGTGATATCTTCTGGTTATCCTTTGTCATTCACTCTTTTATGTAATCCTGCTGCATCACAGTCAAAGTGCTCTACTTAAATACAGTTCCTCCTAAATCTTGTCTGCTGGCTTTTTGGAATGTTGCTCAACCATTTGTAGTGGTGGCATGCTGTCTTTATTGCTAGCGATTCTGGTGTCCACAGGTTTGAAATCGGTTTTGGCATGAATGATCCCTGCTTCTATGAAGACTTTGAGCTCTAGGAAGTTTACTTGATTCCTACCAATCAAGTGTTGATTTTCATCCATTTCAGGAATTCCTTTAAGGAGGTTTCAGTGCCAGCCCAGCTGAAGAAGGAATCATGTTTGAAGCGTTTCCATAGTGTCAAACTCCTCCCTGGTCCATCTGGTCCATTTCGAATGTGCCCAGTGTGCCACATATAAGTTTGTGAAAGCAGGGGCAAATCGTTTCCCCATGGCTGTTCTGATGACCTAGATGAAGAGCCCCTTTTTAAACACAAAATTGTGTTGCAGAATAAAAGCAATGCTGTGTGTGATGAACCTGATCTGTTCCTCCTTTAGTGAGCCGTCTTCAATGAGGAATTCTTCTGTTGCGTTAATATCGTTATCATGCGGGGTAAGCAACACAAGAATTTCTCATTGAAGTCAGCTCACTAAAGGATCCCAATGCTATGTGTGATGAAACTGATTCTTTAGTGAGCCGTCTTTAATGAGGAATTCTTCTGTTGCTTATCCCGCACGATAAAGATGTGTATACAGAAACTGGGAGATAGGAGCATCAAAGTATACTAGCAGTTCATGGATTAATCATGGATTAATGTTTCAGCTCTATGCAACTAATTGATATTACATGGAGTTTCTGAAAAGTGTAATAGCAACAATACTCAAAACAAAATACAGAGGTTGCAAAGTAAAGTAATTTGAACCTATTATCAGGTGTGGAAGTTCTTAGCTGGATAAAACATTAAAATATGAAGATATTTATAATTACTGAAAATAGACTTGTGCATCACCCATATATATTTTTGGCAATTTCTTAATGAAAGTAAAATCTTTCTTTGATACTCTCTATCAGCGCACTTGGTGATGGCCCTGCCAGTATAACTTTCACAACTTTAACTTTACTGTGTTGATACATACTATTCTAAAATTGGCCCTGCCTTTAAAGGGAACCTTAAAGTGAACCTCAGGACTAAAAATCTACTCAGCAGAATTGAAAAGGCTTGGTGTTTCTTTAACAGTTTCACAGCATCAGAACTTTGTTTTTCTTACCAAAGCATCATTTTTAGCTGCATTTTTAGCTAAGCTCCACACATCAAAGAAAAAAAGCCCGGGCTTTTTTTCCCTGATGCTGTGCAGAGCATAATGGGATTTCCTATGTTCACGTTGCCTAGCAACTGGGAGAGGCGCTCACGACACAGGACAGTTGGAACTGTGTCTCATGCTTCCTGTCACCTCCTTTCAACCAAAAAGATGGCTGCCATCATGAAATCAAACATTTGCCTGTTCTTTTAAAACAGTGTGGGTAAGAGATTATATTACCTATCTATTTTAATTAACATAACGAATGTAACTTAATGACAGTATGTTTGTTTAGGCTGGAGTTCCTCTTTAACTCTAAAAAAAAAATGAGTTTCACTTACCTGGGGCATCTACCAGCCCCCTGCAGCCATCCTGTGCCCTTGCAGTCACTCCTCCAGTCCCCCGCTGCCAGCTAGTTTTGGTTTTGCTGACTTGCGTACCTTTGCACGCTTTACCACTGGTGCAGGAAGCTATTGCGGACATTAATACATACATTTTTGTGAGTTGCAGGTGTAACGCGTAAATTTGTACGCATTGCACCTGCAACATGTAAAAATGCACGTGTTAATGTCCGTGATGGCTTCGGAGAATGTGTGCAAAGATACGTGTGGCGGCCCGCCGACTCCAAGTCAGCAAAAACGAAACTAGCTGAAGGCGGGGGACTGGAGGAGCCATGAGTAACTGCGAGGGCACAGGATGGCTGCAGGGGGCTGGAAGATGCCCCAGGTAAGTGAAACTCATTTTTTTTTTAGAGTTAAGGTTCCCTTTAAAGTGGCAGTTTAGTTAAAATTATTGTTTTCCATTAATCACATATCAGTTATTTAATAAGGAGAGCATACATTTCTCCATAGACCTTGTGTTAAAGGGGAACTGAAGAGAGAGGTATATGGAGGCTGTCATGTTTATTTCCTTTTAATCAATACCAGTTGCCTGGCAGCCCTGCTGGTCTATTTCTCTGCAGTAGTATCTGATTAAAACCAGAAACAAGCATGCAGCTAGTCTTGTCAGATCAGACTTCTAAGTCTGAACCACTGAAACACCTGATCTGCTGCATGCTTGTTCAGGGGCTATGGCTAATAGTATTAGAGGCAGAGGATCAGCAGGGCTGCCAGGCAACTGGTATTGTCTAAACAGGGCGGGTTTAAGCAACAATGGGGCCCCAGGGCATAATAAACCTGGGGGGCCCCCCCCAACAGATACCCCGGAGCAAAAATTGGTATTAAGGGAGCTTTTTTGCAGCTGGTATAGTCAGGGTTTGAAGCCCCAATCGGTCGGAGCTCCACATTCTGGCTACCCCAGCCTGCATGGGGGACAAGGGGTTAAAAAGTTTCAGGATGGGGGACCCCACATAATTTAAAAAAACAAATTCCCACACTAAAAAAAAAAAATTGGGAAAATAGGAAAAAAATGCCAGGGATCTTCATACAGCCATATTGCGGCTGTATAGCGATCCCTGGCCAAAGCGCTGCGGCTGTGTATGGACCCCCTGGAAACCCTGTCAGGAAATGTATTGCTCTTTCTTTTGATACATGTAAAATTACACTACCGTTAGGTACTAAAAGTGACATTTACCACATTTAACCAGTTCACCCCTAAGGGTTTTTACTCTAACGGACCAGAGCAATTTTCACTTGTCAGTGCTCCTCCCTTTTATTCCCTAATAACTTTATTACTACTTATCACAAGAAAATGATCTATACCTCGTTTTTTTCACCACAAATTAGGCTTTCTGTGGGTAGTACATTTTGCTAAGAATTTTTTTATTCTAAACGCATTTTAATGAGAAAAAAACAAAAAAATTGAAAAAAAAATCATTATTTCTCAGTTTTCAGCCATTATAGTTTTAAAATTAAACATTATCCTGTGGATAAAACAAACACATTGTATTTGCCCAGTTGTCCCAATTATTAAACCATTTAAATGATGTCCCTATCACAATGTATGGCGACAGTATATTATTTTGAAATATAGGTGTTATTTTTCTGTTCTGTTTTTTTTTGTTCTGGCCATAATTACAAGCCCCAATGTAATAAATTAAAATTAATTTTCCCCCATAAAATATAGATTAAAAAAAGCTGAGTCGCTAAGGCAAGTATTTATTTATTTATTTTAAGCTGATTTTTTTTTTACAAGTGTTTTCTTTTGGAGGGGGAGTGTTGGAAGTGGAATTTTATTAATTGTATTACTCATGTGTATGTACTTGTAAATGTATGTATTTTGTACGTGTCATATAGTTTTTGGCCACAAGATGGCGCTAGTGAACACTCATTATAGTAAGTGTTCACTTTTTTTTTTTTTTTTTTTTTTTTACACTTTATTTAATTGTTACATTTCCTGTTTTTGTGAATGGACGTAGCCGCTGTTCGTGGTCACGTCCATTCACTCCAGGCACTGCGATTGGGTAGAGGACCGTTTGGTCCTCTTCCCCAATCCCTCAGCACGGGATCCTGACGGAAACGGCAGCCGTAGCGGGCCGCACACGGCGGTAGCAGTGGCGGGAACGCGCGACTTATTAATACGTCATGTTGCCGTTAATAGGGTAAAGCATGACGTATTAATGCGTTAGGATGCCACTAAATGGTTAAAAGTATACTTTTTTCCTTCAAAACTTTAAAATCGATTTTCTCAAAAACTATAAGGTATTTTGGAAAAATTGTTTTTTCCTCTTATTCCCAATGATCTCCTTAACATATCCTGCAAATTTACGGTTTCTAGAATTTAAGGTGGATTTGCTATTAACCATTAAAGTCGGCTGGTTTTTAAATATGTAATTTTTTTCCTTTGAAACTTTAAAATCGATTTTCTCAGGAACTATAAGGCCGATTTGAATTTTTTTTTTCCTCTTGTAGCCACTGGGGGCCCCTACAAGCTCTGGGGCCCTGGGACAGCTGCCTCCTTTGCCTTAATGGTAGCGCCGGCCCTGTGTCTAAAAGGAAATAAACATGACAGCCTCCATATACCTCTCTCTTCAGTTCCCCTTTAAAAAAAGTAGATGATATGACAAGTTCTGCTTTTTAAGACAGCTGAGCTGCGTCATTACCATGCTCGAAGCTGCTTGAAGCGATGGACTTCACTGATTGTAGCAGACACTGCAGCTGATTTATAACGGCTGGCTCACTCACTACAGAGAGCCGTGCTGTTCTCACATGTAACTAGCTAAGTAAATAAACAAACAAACAGGCTGATAAGTAAGTAACAAATTAGCAGCCTGTTTTATCTATTTACTTAGCTAGTTACATGTGAGAACAGCACGGCTCTCTGTAGTGAGTGAGACAGCCGTTATAAATCAGTTGCAGAGTGTCTGCTACTATCAGTGAAGTCCATCGCTTCGAGCAGCTTCGAGCATGGTAATGACGCAGCTCAGCTGTCTTAAAAAGCAGAATTAGTGATATCATCTACTTTTTTAACACAAGATCTATGGAGAAACGTATGCTCTCCTTATTAAATAACTGATATGTGATTAATGGAAAATAATTTCACTAATCTGCCCCGAACCTTTCATCATCACTCTTCACTCATCACTCTATTTTTTGTTAAGGGTTGTTTGTGTAGTATCTTCAGTGTGTAATTTCAGCTTGCTTACATTCTCTTTTTTTTGTGCATGTAAACACAGCTACTTTACAGTGATCATAATATAGACTGTCAGAGCGGGAATGACAAAGCTGTTTTTACTATGCATGTATTTGGATAGTGAATTATTAAGGGTATGTTTACAGCATGTCGAAGCATTACGTTTTAACAAAATGCACAACAAGTCCACTGTAGCACAGATGCCATTCATATGCTGTAACGGCAAAGCATCTGCTCTGCTGTCCGCTTGAAAGGCACACATCGCTGCGGTGGCACTGCAACTCGGGAACTCAGAACATCCCCCTTTAAAACAATGGGTTAATCTTGCACTATACGCTGTGTGGTGCTTTCAAATGCAACACATAGCACTGCTATGCACTGATCCTAATGCTATAAAGCAAATTGGAGCTGTGCCGCAGTGTACTAAGTATAAGGATGTAAGAAATCCTCAGTTTAGTTACACTTTGAATATAAAATCTTCCTGCAAAGCTTTCTGCTTAAGACTGTATCAGAAGATGGATTTGCATACTAAATGAAGAACAGAAAACGTTTATTTATTCTTCATACATTGAAATTACAGGCTTTTCAATTTCTTGTTAAAGTGTTAGTGTACTTTTTTGAATCACTTAAAATGAGGCTCTAATCAACAAAACAACAAAGCAATATACTTGTATTGGGGTGGTTCAGATGGACGTCAGAACCAGCCACCTTGCTTCAAATACTTTTCCGTAAGTGAGCAAAAAGCACTTGGCAACTTGTGGTAGCGCTTCCCATCATTTGATTTTTGTGTTGTGTTTTGACCCCTGCATGAGAACACAGAAGTGCCACAGCTGCTAAACCCCGGATGCTACAAAAACAAGACATCGGGAAACAGTGTGATCGAGCCCGCCATTTGTGTGAATGAGGGTAAAGGATTGTGGCTGTCCATTAACTTGAAAAGAGGTCCAAGCAAAAACATTCCCTTGTAAAATATAGTGTTGTCTCCCGTTATCTTCTTCTATGAGCTAGATAAGCCCTAACATCCTGCTCTCCACATTCTCTGTTCTACCACCTCACCACGTGATGCTGCCTCCCCCCCCCCCCCCCCGCATAGCAACAGGACATTCCACTAGCCTGGAGGCTGGCAATGTATCTGTACCGCCTTGGCCCCACAGTGTTGCCTGACAGATGGGCTTTCTGTCCTTGCTGAGCGATATGCATTGTATATGTGGAAATGTCGGATGTTAGAGGCAGCACGGTGGCGTAGTGGTTAGCTCTCTCGCCTTGCAGCGCTGGGTCCCTGGTTCGAATCCCAGCCAGGGCACTATCTGCAAAGAGTTTGTATGTTCTCTCCGTGTCTGAATGGGTTTCCTCCGGGCACTCCGGTTTCCTCCCACATTCCAAAAACATATGGATAAGTTAATTGGCTCACCCTAAAATTGGCCCTAGACTACAGTACTTACACTACATAATATAGACATATGACAATGGTAGGGATTAGATTGTGAGCTCTTTTGAGGGACAGTTAGTGACAATATATATACACTGTACAGTGCTGCGTAATATGTCGGCGCTATATAAATACTAAATAATAATAATAATAATAATAATAATAACCCTGTTGAAGCAGTGGTGCTTCAAGTAAAGGTGCCCATATATCAAATGATGTATGGGCAGATCGGCCAAGAGACAGATCTCTCTCTGATTGAATCTGATTGACGAGAGATCTATTGCCTGCCCATACTCCGCAGGCCACTTCCTCTCGGGAATCAGCCTTGTGACACTACATCCGCCGTCTTGACTGCCCCAGTGCTGTCCCCTAGTGTAAAATGTGCTCCTCAGTACCCCATACATGAATACTTTACCTGTCGGTGTCTGGCGCTGGCTCCATCCACCATCCATACATGCACCCCGCGCAGCACATTTTACACTAAGGGAGACAGCACCGGGTTTCCGTCGCATTCGTTGCTCATCACGATATCACACCCCATTACCGCCTCATACACAGTCGAACATGTTGGCCCTACTTGCAGCTTGTCCAATCGATACATGCTACCAATTTCGGCACTGATACATGCGACCAGGCCCGGATTTACATCACTGGAGCCTATAGGCACAGATGTCCTGGCAACCTAGATTTCACTCTCCATGAACCCACAAACCCTCTGCTGCACTGCACAGCACATGTGCTGGCTGGCCTAGCTGTTACCTCTCCCCTACTTCCCTTGCCTGTCATCGGTAGCTACAGGTGCCCCTTAGCATTAGGTAGCTAGACACTGCAGAGGGAAGGAGACAGGCACAAGGGGAGGAGAATTAGCCGCCTTTCCATCATCAGGCGCCTGTAGGCACGTGCCTACAGTGCCTTATGGCAAATCCGGCCCTGCATGCGACCAATTGGCCACAAAGTAAATTGGGCATGCTCTTCATCCAATTTGATTATAATAATAAAATTGGATGGTCGATCGGTCGCCAAGTTGCCAGATGTATGGCCACCTTTATAAAGCACATAATGGATCAGCAAAATTCACAGCTTGCTTTCTATCAGTATAAGAAAAATGTAATACATTAGATTGTACATACTGAATTGATTTGACTGTAACTTAAGAAGGCGGTAAAATAAATATTGCAGGTATATAGTGTTATTGAGCAGGGCCTCATTTTAAAAGTGCATACACATGCTCAGTTTCTGTTGCCCACAGGAATTGGGACTTGATCCCTTGGGTGGCGATTCGAGACCTAATGCTGTACAGATGTGTAGACAGCCTGAAGGTTAGCACTGTATTTCTAATGGAGGGGGAAGGAGGTCCGAACGTGAGGTTCACGACAGAGTGGCATGGAACAGCTGGGGCAAAGAGGAGAACACTTTGCCCGGCCAAGCTGACCACTTCCTTGCTACCTATTCTTGGGCTCTTTTGGCTACTTATACTGGGGTGCTAACTGTACTCAAAGGAGGGGGGGAGTTACTTCTGTTTTCCTATACTGGGGGCCCATCTGGCTACTTATACTGTGGAGCTAACTATACTGAAAGGAGGGGGGGGAGAGGGGGTTACTTCTGTTTTCCTATACTGGGGGCCCATCTGGCTACTTATACTGTGGAGCTAACTATACTGAAAGGGGGGGGGGGTACATCTGTTTTCCTATACTGGGGGCCCATCTGGCTACCTTTATGGGTGGAAGACTACTTCTGATTACCTTTACTGGGGTGCCCCTCTGGCTACCTATACTAGGTGTTGCTACCTATTCTGGGGGGAACTTCTGGCTAGCTATTCACTAGTGGTAACTAGTTATGGGTGATACCGCTGGTTGGGGCCCTATCATTTCTAGCTATGCCCCTGCACTTAAACTGACATTATGAGTGGGTCATGTCTTCCTTGGTAGCAAAAAGGTTAACACGTAGTAATTTCCTTAGTAACTAGCAGTTTTATCAATCTCAATACAAAGCAGGTTATTCTGCTGCATGCTGAAAAGGATTGTGACCTGCAACACTCAAGCCATCTAGCACGTAATTTCCTGTGATTTTAATTACTGTTTGAGTATTTCTGCCACAATGAAGAGTGCTTAATCCTTTGACTGCCATTGATCCGATTTCTTTTAGCAAGGTACCTGTCATTGATAGATAGCTATTGCTAAAATGCATCACATCAAGCTGTCCAGAGGTTAAACAAGCATATGGCAGCATTAGCTACCACAACCTTGTTTTAATGTCTGGTACACACCATGCAATTTCCTGTCAGATAGATGGCCGTATTGATAATTTCCAACTGGTCTGATCTGATTTCCCAAAGTTTTTCTGATCGATTTTGGAGTGATTGGAAAATCGATCAGAAAAACAATTGTAACTCAGATCTGTCTTGAAGGAAATTATCTATTCGTCCATCTATTTGGTGGGAAATTGCATGGTGTGTACCAGGCATAAAAACATTGTGCACTGCAGCCTCTGCCTACTGTTCAGGGTTTAATCAAGCCGTTACTTTTGCTTATGGAGAGGATTAAATGCATAAAATATTAAGTCATGTTTCCTGCCTGGAGTTGCAAGAAAACAACACGGATAGTATCATAGGGATTAAGAATTCATTATATGATATCATAAATTAAATAAAAACATTTTACCCCCCCACCCCCCCTTACTAAATGTTTCTGTCTGGAAATAAAAAATAGAAGAATTCCAAGTGGCGACAGAATTGGATTGTGCCTCACATTGCTAAATTATGATCTTATATGTTTCCAGTGTTCCTTTGAAATTCCTTTGAACAGGAGGAGCACAGATGTGGTTCTCGTCATTTGGCATCTACAAGTGCATCTTGCAAAAATACTAAGTGATATTGATAAAACACATGTTGAACTTTTAGCGGCTGCCAGAGAAGATGTTTCTGAAAATGCCATGACTGACTGATATTAATGATGAAATTATGGAGCAAAAAAAATAAAAAAAGAACCACTACAGAACATAAACAGCTTAAGATTCAGTGTCATACTGAGGATTATCAGCTTGAAAGGTTGTTCTCCTGGAAACAGGAGAGGTGCTTCTATCATAGGGCCTGGCAGAGGACACAAGGGGAGTATGATGATACCATCATTGACTATAAGAGCCCTGGAGTTGCACAGAGAGCTGGCAGCCATCATTGGTGGGGTTGAGGAAGAGCTGGAAGAATGTCAGTGCAGCAAGTGTCAGTGAGAACTTCTTCTGCTACAATAAAGGAGGATTCTGATGCTAATTTAAAGGGAGCCTGTATGCTTTTCAAGAACCCTAGGCCCCATTCATCACTGGTGGAGCTACAAAGGCTGGCTCAGAATCAGCATCAAAAACCCATGCACATTGCCCTGGGACCAGGGGTCATAGTTTTCGCTGTGGGTGGGTTGGTGGAAGAAGCCAAACTTTCGGCAAACTTTATTTTTTAACATTAGTACAACAACAATGTGGCATACTGTATAGCACTCACAGCAGTAGATTCCTGGGTTCAACTCTTGGCCTGGAGACTATCTGTGGAGTTTTTTTTTGTTCTCCTGGTGTTTGAATAGATTATCTCTGGGCACTCTGGTTTCCTTGGATCCCCCACAAATGCCCTTGAACTATGGTAGGAACACTAGACTAAAGCCTCATACAGACGCTAGACTGTGTTCTGCTGAGGTGGCCAGTTAGTGCTATCTTGGCTAATCATGTCATTCCCATTTTTAAGCAACATTCATCAGCCAAGTCCATTATTTCCCCTGACCCTACCCTGCCCGCAGAAGTGGTCCTTGTTGCCATTGCCCCTTCTCCCTTCTTAAAGCAAACCTGTAACTTTAAGAAATGAAAATTTGCTTCCCGGGGGAGTGACCGGAAGCCGACAAGAATGGCCGCTTAGAAAGAGAGCTCCGGGGAGACAGGCGCCTTTCGGTGGAATACAGTAGCTTAACCCGACTGGTGGCGATGGTAAAGGAGAAGGATAAGCAGGGGAAGCAGGCTGGAGGTCAGAAAGACACCTCTCCAAAGCAGACACAGAGAGGCATCCCGGAAATTTTCAAGCCGCTACTGGAGCTAATACACGAAGCAAGATGGCGCCCGAGCCTAAGAACACGCCCAGAGATACGATGGCGGCGAGTGAGACAGCGAGGGGAGATTGCGGAGGATCGCAACCACCCGCTAAGGTACTGACCCTTGGAGATCTGACCGCAGTAGCAGGAGAGCTAAAGTCGGCGTTCCAAGCTGCTGTAGACTCCGTTAGGAGCGATATTCAAACGCTCACTGCGAAGGTGGGAGCAATATCCAGCACCACCTAGGCCCAAGCGGGAGACATTAAACGGCTGAAAAAGCAGTCTTCCAAACAAGACTTTCAGATACAGCAAGCCTTTCGCATTATGGAAGACCTAGATAACCGCGGTAGAAGGAACAACCTTAGAATAAAGGGTCTACCTGAATCAATCCAGCCAACGCAGCTCACAGAAGCTCTACAATCACTTTTTAATAATCTCCTCGAGAAGGAAGCAGACTCTGCCATAGAATTTGTGCGTTTACACAGAGCACTGAAGCAGAGAGGCAGTGAGTCAGACCCTCCGAGAGATGTTATCTGTTGCCTGGCCTCTTTTCCCCTGAAGGAAGAAATTGTGAAGGCTGCAAGATCTCAAGAGAAGATCTTCTTTAATGAAGCCGAGGTGACCATATTTCAAGACCTATCGCCTATTACCCTCAGGCAGAGATGGACCCTCAAACCGCTCCTAAAACTGATACGAGATAAAGGAATCATATATAAATGGCGATTCCCCTTTGGTCTCAGCGCCCTGTATCAAGAGAGGTGGCATACACTGCAAACACCAGAGGAACTGGAGTCTTTCTGTGATGCACTACAAATTAAAGCTCCTGCCTTGAAAGAATGGAAGTTGGAGTTTGGCATTTCCTCACCATGGCCAAGATTTGGGGAGTCCAGTCGGTTTAGAAATACAAGCAAGCAAAGAGGTGGCCGGGAAAACGAAAGAAAATCTTACAGACAAGAGAGACAAAGAAGCCCGCGCACCTCGGATGATTCTTCTGCAAACTCTTCTCAAGAAGAAAGCTAAGTACAGGGGTTTTTGTACAGAAGCCTATCGCTACCCCGCTATGACTGGCTTCATATGCCCTTAGTTTACATACTCCCCCATTTTTCACTAGCCCGGGGGTGCCATTTCAGGTGAGAGGGAGGTTGCTGTGTTATGTATGTTTTCATCTTTTCCCCTGCACGTTACGACATTTGATCTGTGCGGAACACTCTGGGCTAGGGGGAAGCGGAGGTCGCCTCACTGACACTCTCATTTCTTCTGTACACAGAAAAACTTCAAGTCCATTTTATATCATCAAAGGGACTTCTTGTTGTTCCGTTTTTGCTTTTGCTTTTTTTTGTGTGCCGCCTTGATTTTTGGGGCCTAACCTCAGTGGATATCGTTTGAGTTATTATAGATATACTCCATACTGCGTATGAATCTAGTAGCTACAAAAAACCTGGACTCTCTGCTATTAGGATGTCAGTCTCAATAGTTTATTCAAGGTTATCATCCTGCTGGAGAAAAGTATAATCATCATTCGTTTTTGCTATGCCTTAACTATTTTTATAGCAGTACAGTTGCTCAAGATGTTATATTGCTTTTTATGTGTTTTTTGCAACTTCCGCTTGATAAGTATGTCCCTTTTCTCCCCTTGATGAGGTTACAATGGTTTGATATTGCTGCATAGTGGACTGCAAAGAGAAAGGGGGTCTAGACAGCTCACAATATACCATAACTCATATGATTCTGCAAGGGGCTCACCCCGCAGGAGAAAGGCAGGGGGAGGGAAATAAATTGGAGATTAACCTCTTGGCGGTCCTTATGCAGCAATGTTAGATACTGTAAGCGAATCTCGCTTCCATACGGGCATTATTGGAGAACTGCTGCCGTATATGGAGGCTAAGTGTTCGCATACTAGTAGGACCCCTAGGGCCCGATTACTGCCTTAATCCCTCTAATGCTCTTCCTTATAATCCGCTAACCCACAGAAACGTCGCCTAAAGGTGGCTAACTAATAGTAAGCAAGCTACTTTAATACGATATACAAGAAGACTCTTGTCTCCCCATCGTGCTACTTTAAACCAGTACCCGCATCCACATATCAGAGCATTGAATATCAACTCCTACACAGTACGTTGGAGTAGATAACTCTCTTTCTTCACTCCCCAACCCAAGACACGTCACAATCCTGTGACGTTGACGCATTTTCACAGATCATTCGTAGAGGTGTTAGATCTCCTCTACTCTGTATAAACACCAATAAGAGGTTGTAAAGTTGTTGTAGGTTTATAAGTGAATTTCTATCTCCACAGGATAACGGTCTGACTCTTTAGAAGAGCGCACAAGTGCTGAGTGTTTCTGTATCTATATACGACCCCTACCGGAGTCACAGAAATATTTCATGTGAAATGGCTAAAAACAAAATATCGATACTGTCCTTAAATGCACAGGGGTTGAACTCCCCATACAAAAGAAAGTGGGTATTATCTGAAGCGCATAGACTTCGTTGTGAGATTTTACTACTGCAAGAGACTCATTTTCAGAGGTCTAAAGCCCCTAGCCTAAGAGATAACAAATTTCCCATAGCATACAATGCAACAGCCCCTGAGGGAAAAGTCAAGGGCGTTTCAATATTGTTATCAAGAAAGGTTTCCTGGGTGTTGAAGGATAGCAGGTCTGACGAGGAAGAAAGGTACATTTTTATTAAAGGTCTTCTTAATAACACCCCAGTTACTATTGGTAACATTTACGCCCCCAATAAAGGTCAAGCCACATTCATAACTGGCATTACTGACGTGCTGCTATCATTTGCGCAAGGAATGCTTATATTGGGAGGGGATTTTAATGTAGCATTAAATCCATCTTTAGACACCTCAGATGGCAGATCATCCACGAGATATAAAGTCCTGAACAGGATCAAGCAGAACTTGGCACTGTTGAGGCTTGTTGACACGTGGAGATCCAGCCATCCCTCTGAACGGGACTTTACCTTCTGGTCTGCCTTGCATGAGAAATCGACCAGGATCGATTATATATTCCTATCACAGCAAGACCTATCAAAATTTGTTAGTGCACGGATTGATACACGCACTAGATCAGACCATGCACCTGTGATACTCACCATTGAAATAGGCATTAAACAAGATAGAAACTTCATATGGAGATTCCCGTCCCATTTAATAACAGACTTTGAAGTCCTTTCAAAACTTAAGAAAGAATTGGCAGCATTCTTTGTTACTAACAAGACACCGGACGTCAGCAAGGCGTCGGCTTGGCTGGCACACAAATGTACGATAAGGGGATTTTTGCTTGGAGATCAGGCCAGACTCAGAAAGGAAAAGGGGAGAGAGATAGAAGCCCTCTTTGAGGAGCTGCGTAAGCTAGAATTGCTCTCAAAAACCAATACCTCACAGATTAATATAGCCAAATTGAAGGATGTTAGAACGCGCATTAATGAAGTAATGGTCAGACGCTTTCAGACGGAATTCACCTTAAGAACAGGTATATTTTATGAGGCAGGTAACAAACCGGGGAAGTACTTGGCTAGAGCCCTTAGAGAAAAAACAAATAGGAGGGGATATCAAAGCTATTCGCAACAAAACAGGGACTCTACTACATAAAACAACCGACATAGCAAATAGATTCGTAGACTTTTATTCAGATCTTTACTCCTTACAACCTGAGACCAACTCACCCGGAACAGTATCTGACAGACTTCAGAAAATACGTCACTTCCTGACCACTTCAGGAATGCCCAAAATTGACCCTCATATGATTGAAGAATGGGGAGATTCTTTCCATGAGGATGAGATACTAACAGCCATAAAGTCTCTCAAACCAAATAAAAGTCCGGGACCGGATGGATTTTCGGGGGCCTATTACAAGGCTTTTAAAACTGAATTAGTACCACACTTGACTGAATTATTCAACGAAATTTCAAATGATAAACCTCTCCCGACAGAAATGCAGGAGGCACATATCATGATTATACCTAAAAAAGGGAAAGACGACACAAACTGTTCCAATTATAGACCGATCTTCTTGCTGAACGTAGATACAAAACTGTTCAGTAAGGTCATCGCAAATCGCCTAATTCAAATTATACCCTCGTTAATAGGAAAGGATCAGGTTGGGTTTGTCCCTGGAAGAGAAGCCAGGGACAACACTACAAAAGCCATTACTCTGATAGAGTTCATGACAAAGCGAAAAGTCGAAGGCCTTCTCGTCTCTGTTGATGCGGAGAAGGCCTTCGACAGAGTAGCTTGGGACTTTATGGAGGAAGTTTCGAATTTAATTGAGGTAGGGGACCATTTGAAGCAGAAAATTATGTCATTATATTCTAAGCCAAGGGCGCAAATAAAAGTAAATGGGACTTTATCCAACTTCTTCCCGCTTAACAACGGCACGCGTCAAGGATGCCCCTTATCGCCCCTGATATTTATTTTAACTTTGGAGCCCTTCATCAGACACATTAATCTGAATATCTCTATTCAAGGGGTGACTGTAGGTAATTTATGCTTTAAAATTGCAGCATATGCAGATGACGTTCTTTTGTTTCTGACAAATCCTGAATCCTCCTTAAAAGCTGCTTTACAGACTTTTAAAACCTACGAAATACTGTCCAATTTTAAAATGAACCTCACCAAATCCGAGATTCTCAACATTACAGTTCCAAATGAGGAGGCTCTGAGACTTGAACATTCCATGCCCTTCAAGTGGAATAAGGGAGCAATCACATACTTGGGTATCAAACTCTCCAGAGATACTGGCCTGCTCTTCAAGCTGAATTTTTTAGATATTCAGGCCAAGATTTTCACAGATCTTAAGAAATGGGAGGGGCTCACCATGTCCTGGTTTGGGCGGATAGCCGTGGTTAAAATGAATGTACTTCCACGCCTACTATACCTGTTACAAGCTATACCAATTCTTCTGCCCAAGCAATTTTTAAAAGAAATCCAACGTAGGGTGGGAATCTTCATCTGGAATAAAACCGCACCACGTATAAATAGGCACATACTATTCCTCCCAAAACAAAAAGGGGGGGGGGTGGCACTACCAAATTTTGAGAGATATCATATGGCTTGCATTCTTACCAGGATCATTGACTGGTCATGCCATAAAGGGGCGAAATTATGGATAGATCTAGATGAACAACTTCTAGGTCAATCAGTCAGATGTATTCCATGGATTCCTAATCCTGTAGCTAAAAACTTCATACGGGAATTTTCGCTCATTAATAGCATGATAACAATCTTTCAGACGGCCTGCAAAAGGCTCAAACTATCATCCATAAAGAGCCCATTGACTAGTCTAACCCACAATTTAGATTTTGGACCAGGAATTTTAGGCCCATTCCTTAAAACGCAGGACATCAATAATGAATACAAAGTATGTCAATTTGTGGTTAAGGGGAAGATTAGCGACACACACCAGAATTTCAGGATCCCTCCGTGGCCCCTTACGTCAAATTCACTCATACATTAGCAATAGCTCCAATAAGCAGCAATTTTGTAGATCCTTGTCAGAATTTGAAGAAATATGTCAGGCAGGTAACGAAGTGCCCCATACAGTGTCTCTAATGTACAAGGCCCTAGAAAACCTAAACCAAGAAACACCTTTGCCGTTCACTGACAAATGGGAAAAAGGGGAGGGGGACGAGGTGGGAGAGGTGGATTGGGAAAATATTTTTATACTCACCCATAAATGCTCAGTTAATTCCTCAGTCCAAGAAGCCAACTACAAGATTCTTACCAGATGGCATAAAACGCCAGTTGCTTTGAATAAAATAGTCCCAGACTACCCCACAAAATGTTGGAGATGTGAATCACTACAGGCTACATACGAGCATATATGGTGGGACTGTCCTAAAATTGTGAGATTTTGGAAATTGGTACATACATGGGCAGGAAAAATGTCTTCCTTTCATGTACCATTCAATAAATTGACCTTACTCCTTCATCACAATGACATGTCCATTAAGACGTATAGAAACTCCCTCCTGATCCACCTTCTCAATGCAGCTAAAACCCTTGTCCCCAGGTGGTGGAAATCGGACAAAATACCATCCATGAAGGAATGGTTGGCGAAAGTAGTTTTCATTTACTATATGGAAGAGCTTAGAGCAATTAAATTGGATAGAGTTCATAAATTTACCATCACCTGGGCACAATGGGTGGATTTCAAAACCACAGATGAGTACCTTTCTCTACAAACGCTTTCCCAAAAAGTCTGGAGCAAGAACAGATATGGGGGTCGATATCGATATCAAAATTTGCTGAGCAATCTAGATCTCAGTATGCGCTTCTTTGTAGGCCCTGTGGAGGTCTATTTAACGTAACATCCTACTTGCAACTTCTCATGTTGGTGTTATATTCACTCATTGCATGTTCTAATATGAAGCTTTTTCTAGATATGTTTTAAGTATTTGCCATAGCAGTTTTAGGTTTAAATAACATAATTCTTAAGAAGTTGATATACAAACCATATTTGCACACTAGAGAAGGTTTGTTGATAAGCCTGACGCCTAGCATTATGGAAGGACATTGTGTGTTATTGCCATTCTCTTTATGATGATGATGATGATGCAAAAGATTTATGTGAATTGTATTTCTACTTCTTTTCATTTATTCAAATAAAGATTTCTTTGGGAAAAAAAAAAATTTGCTTCCCACATCCTCCACAAGACCAGTGCTGGAAATTTTCAGTTGCGCTCCTGTCCTTAAAAGAGCATTGCAGCATTGTGCAGGTGCAGTAGCAGAGAGCCACTCATGCTCAACTTATTCAGCCAAGCCCAAGCAGCTGTATGCTACTGTGCAGGCACGAGGCGTCCTGCATCAGCTCAGTACGGCTGTGCTCGTTCATAGATGGGAGCGCATCTGCCCAGACTCCTCAACAAGCCTTGTGGAAGAAGTTAGGGGGATTCCAGAGATGGATCGGTGGAGACAAGGGGGTTGGAGGGGACGGGAGAAGCCTCTGAACTATCTAGAGGTCTCCTTCTTGTAAGTAAAAGTAAAACTTTTTTTGGAACATCTCTGCCTCCAATCCAGCCTGGTTGACATATCAGTGCTCAGTAGAGCCACAGACAGTAGTACTGAAGTAGTAAGGCTGTTTACTGTATAACCTTACTGCCAGATAGAGAGGCAGTAACCCTGTACAGGGTCACTTTAACTACTTGCTGCACCAGGTGCAGTCTAATCACACCCTGCGAAACTTCATTTTAAGCCCCAGGGCCGCGAAAATTAGTCAATGGGAGCGGGCGGCTACCGCCCAATCCCGCTTCGGTTGCCCCCAGATAGCGGGGACATGAATGAATGGGAATGCAGTTCCCATTCATAAATCTAAGTCCCAGAATCAATGAATGCTGGCATCTATTAGATGCCTGTGTCATTGTATCTTCCTGGTGTTACATTGCCACACATTATTTCTGATTCACGTCCTTACGTACGCGAATCAGAAATAATGACTGAGGACATCTTGTGGCCAAATAGTAAAACTACATCACAACACATTTTATTTAATAAAAATACATACTTACATCTAAAATTAACTACAATGGGATGCAAAAGTTTGGGCATCCTTGTTAATCGTCATGATTTTCCTGTATAAATTGTTGGTTGGTACGATAAAAAATGTCAGTTAAATAAATCATATAGGAGACACGCACAGTGATATTTGAGAAGGTAAATGAAGTTTATTGGATTTACAGAAAGTGTGCAATAATTGTTTAAAAGAAATTAGGCAGGTGCATGAATTTGGGCACTGTTGTCATGTTATTGATTCCAAAACCTTTAGATCTAATTATTGAAACTCAAATTGCCTTGGTAAGCTCAGTGACCTCTGACCTACATATGCAGGTGAATCCAATTATGAGAAATTGTTTTTTTAAGCGGTCAATTATAAGTTTCCCCCCTTTTTTTTAATTTTCTCTGAAGAGTAGCAGCATGGGGGTCTCAAAACAACTCTCAAACGACCTGAAGACAAAGAGTGTTCACCATCATAGTTTAGGGGAAGTATACAGAAAGCTGTCTCAGAGATTTCAGCTGTCTGTTTCCATAGTAAGGAACATATTGAGGAAATGGAAGACCACAGGCTCAGTTCAAGTTAAGGCTTGAAGTGGCAGACCAAGAAAAAATCTCGGATAAACAGAAGCAACAAATGGTGAGAACAGTCAACCCATAGACCAGCACCAAAGACCTATAACATCATCTTGGTGCAGATGGAGTCACTGTGCATCGTTCAACATTTACACAAGGAGATGCTGTATGCAAGAGTGATGCACAGGAAGCATTTTCTCTGCCCACAGCACACCCAGAGTCGCTTGAGGTATGCTAAAGCACATTTGGTCAAGCCAGCTTCATTTTGGAAAAAGGTGCTGTGGATTGATGAAACTAAAATTGAGTTATTTGGGCATAACAAGGGGTGTTGTGCATGGAGGAAACACAACACAGCATTCAAAGAAAAACACCTGCTACCTACAGTAAAATATGGTGGTAGTTCCATCATGCTGTGGGGCTATGTGGCCAGTGCAGGGACTGGGAATCTTGTCAAAGTTGAGGGACGCATAGATCCCACTCAGTATCAGAAAATTCTGGAGACCAATGTCCAGTGACACAGCTGAAGTTTGCCGGGGCTGGATCTTTCAACAAGACAATGACTCTAACCACTGCTCAAAATCCACTAAGGCATTTATGCAGAGGAACAAGTACAACATTCTTGAATGGCCATCGCAGTCCCCAAACCTGAATATAATTGAAAATCTGTGGTGTGAGTTAAAGAGAGCTGTCCATGCTCAGAAGCCATCAAACCTGAATGAACGAGAGATGTTTTGTAATGGTCCAAAATTCCTTCAGCCAGAATCCAGACACTCATTGGAACCTACAGGAAGTATTTAGAGGCTGTTATTTGTGCAAAAGGAGGATCTACTAAACATTTCTTTTCTTTTTTGGATTCACCTGTGTATGTAGGCCAGGGGTCACTGAGCTTACCAAGCCAATTTGAGTTCCAATAATTAGTTCTAAAGGTTGTTGTATCAATAACATGACATTATGCACCTGCTTAATTTTTTCAAACAATCTTTATTGATAACAAAGTCAAGTATCCATCAACGTCAATTTCACATAGAATGATACATATGACCGCATAGTACAAATCATGTGGTCTTTCATAAACAAGCTTATCAACATAGAATAAAGTAAAGCAGGAAACACAATTATCATGAGGGATCCTATAAATCCAGTAAGGTGTAGTATCTAACATCTTAATATATGTGAGATTGAGAAAGTAACAGAATGAAATATTGATGCCAGATCCACAGGTCAAACATGTCACCAATTCTGGAGAGCCTCAGAATTGATTCAAGTAGAGCTATAGGTAAGTCTAATCCTAGATATCATACACTTATAGGAAGAGGATAGTAAATGTTATATCCTGAACCAGGGGACAATCAGTCAGCTACTATGGATTGGGAAGGACCTAAAGTTCTAATGGTATGGAGAATGGGCCGCTGTCCTAGAGAAGGAATAATGGCTCGGTATCACTATCCTGGAAGACAAACCATTGTGTCCACATAATTTTTTTTTTTTTTCAAATATTTTTATTAGTATTATGCATACAGATTAATACAGCTCACCAATCATTTTAATACTTCTGCATCGATATTTATCTTATGGCTATTTAACAATGCTTCATTAACTCCTGTTAAACATACAATGTATTATACTATCTAAGCATTCCAGTTGAATATCACATGCGTTAATATGGGGAGATTAAACTCACGGACAGTTTTACTTCTTAAATATCCATATCAATTAGTCTTTACCTTAGTCCGGTATTTACCTAATTCTGACCATGCATTAACGTTTTATCTATGAACAACTACTCACTACTCACTACTATGGTTCTCCATCATTCTCTCCCCCCTCCCCTCCTATATGAGCCCCTCAATTAAATTATTTGTGTAGTTAGTTTTATATTTCCAATAGGCCCAGATAACCCCCAATCTTTCCCTTTAAATACCATTCAGTATCCTCAAAGAACTTCATCAGTTGTATTATTTGGGGTCTGTTGTATGTCTTTTCAATATAGGGTTGCCATGTTTTAAAAAACTTTGGTATTGTCTTAGGTTTCATTCGCTCCAGTAATAATCGTTCTAGATGCAGTAGGTGATTAAGAAGTACCAATGTTTCTGATAGTAGTGGTGGAGATGGGTCTAGCCACTTTTTCATGGCTGCTTTTTTAGCTGCTAATAAACATAAGTGTTCCCATTTAGAGATCAAGGGAGATTCTTTTTCCTCTGATTGTTTTATGCTATGAAATAGGCATAATAAGGGATTAGCTTCTCTCTGGTTATGGGAGATGTTGTTCATCGTGTTTATTACTGATTTCCAAAATTCCTGAATGGACTCACAGAGCCATAACATATGGTTTAAATTTGGGGTCAAACTACCACATTTAGGACATTTTATTTCTGTATCTGAGTTTTGAGGTTTGTAGGGTCTCATGATAGGAATGTAGGCTCTATATAAAGTTTTAAAGAACATTTCTCTCCATTCTTCGCCTGTTATCGCTTGCCTCACAGTTTCCCACCCCTTTTTAGCCAATTCTATGAATTCATCCCTAGGTATATCTATTAAATCTGCCCATTTATTCATTTGGGAGTAATAACCTCTGCGTTGGGTTTGTGTATCTCTCAAAAAAGCATATATCCAGGACAAGGATTGTTTTTGTGCTGGACCGCTTAGCAAATCTTCAAATTTAGGGTGCATTTTAATAGTCCCTGTTCCTCCAGTGGCTTTCATTACAAAACTTTTAACCTGTCTATAGCAGTAGTCGTGGTTGGAGAGTACCTCTTTTGTTTTAAGGATTTCTTCCCATTCTAGTAGTTTCCCTTCCGAGTCTAGTAGCTGTTCTAGGTTAGTTATTCCCATTGCTTCCCATTGCTGAAATGCTTGCTCGGATGTGCCTCATCCACGAATTCGGCAATCCGCGTGGTTGCAAAAAAAAAATCCGCATTCGGCCCCGCCGCATGCGGATTTTCGTCCACGCAACCACGCGGATTTTTTCCCGTGAATGGCGTAATCACGCGTGGATTCACGCCCGGAGGCGAATTTTCTTTTAACGTTAATAACAAAGCCCCCATACATGCTACAGTCCCCCAAATAGCATGGATTATCGAGGTGATAAGGGGCAACATAACTTCAACATAAAAAATTCCCAAATTTTTTTTTTTTCTAGAGAAAATGGATTTTAAAGTGAAATCAACACTTTAAATGGGGCTATTGGTAATAAGTGGTTTTAAAAAGGGATATACGCGTTAAGCAGTCAAAGAGGTGAAGGCGAGTTCCAATGGCACTTGGCGGCGAAGGTACGGCGAAGGTACCGCTGGAGGAGGATGAGTGGCTGACGGCAAAAAGGCTCCAGAGAGGTTTTTGCAATGTTTTTTTTTTTTTTTTTTGCAGCAATTAGCAATGACATCGCAGCAGAGTTGTCAGTGGACACGGGCAGTGTGAACGCAGAGTGCAGTGGTGGTAGCGACTGAGTCAGGAGAAGGACTATGCGGGCGGTCAGTTCAGCAGCACAGAAGGACCACGGCAACATACTGGTGGTAGTAGTAGCAGCACAGCGTCATAGTGCTGGCCAAAAAATTAAATGCACCCGGTGACCCGGGCAGTGTGAACGCAGAGTGTAGTAGCGACTGAGTCAGGAGGACAAAGCGGGCGGTCAGTTCAGCAGCAGCACAGTAGTAGTAGCACAGCGTCATAGTGCTGGCCAAAAAATTAAATGCACCCGGCGACCCGGGCAGTGTGAACGCAGAGTGTAGTAGCGACTGAGTCAGGAGGACAAAGCAGGCGGTCAGTTCAGCAGCAGCAGCACAGTAGTAGTAGCACAGCGTCATAGTGCTGGCCAAAAAATTAAATGCACCCGGCGACCCGGGCAGTGTGAACGCAGAGTGTAGTAGCGACTGAGTCAGGAGGACAAAGCGGGCGGTCAGTTCAGCAGCAGCAGCACAGTAGTAGTAGCACAGCGTCATAGTGCTGGCCAAAAAATTAAATGCACCCGGCGACCCGGGCAGTGTGAACGCAGAGTGTAGTAGCGACTGAGTCAGGAGGACAAAGTGGGCGGTCAGTTCAGCAGCTCAGAAGGAGAACCATGGCAACTTACTGGTAGTAGTACCATAACACCAAAAAATTAACCAAGGTAGGCACTAGGCAGGTAGTAAATGTCTTTATAAAGGCAGGCATAGTTAACAACAGCACATGCAGCAGCCACTTCATGTCCCCCTGTGTCGGACAATAGGAGCCAGGAACTCACCTTCCACCCAAGCCTGGTTGATTTTCAGGAAGGTGAGTTTGTCCACAGAGGCGTGGGAGAGCCGAGAGCGCTTCTCTGTGACCACGCCACCGGCCGCACTAAAGCATCTCTCTGAGAGGACACTGGAAGGAGGGCAGGATAGGAGTTCCAGGGCGTACTGGGAAAGCTCGCTCCAGATGTCCAGTCTCTTGACCCAGTACTCCAAGGGGTCCACGGGGCTGTCGGTGTCATTGAGCCCGCTGGATGACCCCATATAGTCAGACACCATGGTGGTCAGTCGTTGCTTGTGCTGGTTGGTGGTGGATGCTGTGGCGGGCACCTCTGTTCTGGGCTGCTGCACTGCATACAGGCTCTTGCTTAGGCTCTTCAGGTGTCCGGGGCGCCAGTTGCTGCTGCTGCTGCTGGTGGTTGTTGTTGTGCTGCTAGTGGCAATGGCAGGCACCTCTTGCTGGCTTGGCAGAGCAGTTACAGTGGGGGTGGAAGGCTGGGAGAATGCTTCCAGTAGTCTGTGCACAAGGGCCTCCTTCAACTCCCTTGTGCGTTGCTCGGTGGTGGATGGCGTCATTAAGTCTCCCAGCTTCCCCTTCAGACGGGGATCAAGCATCAAGGTAATCCAGATGTCCTCCCTTGAACGCATCTGGATCACCCGGGGGTCCCTGCGAAGGCAGCGCAACATGTGCACAGCCATGGGAAACAAGTGGGCCCTGCCAGCAAGATCTTCCTCGTCCTCGCCATTGTCCCATAACGCATGCCTGTCCTCTTCCTGTGCCATGTCGTTGTCCTTCTCAAACCGCCATCCACGTACAACGCCTGCTGCACTCTGCTCCTCCTCCTCCTCCTCATTCAGGTTAGGGACCTCCAACTCTTCCACTACCTGCTGTGAGCCCTCCTCTGAGCTGGACTGTGCTGCCATCTGCTCCTGTTCTTCCAACTGCCTCAGGGCTTCATCCCCACGCTCAATTAAATTGTCCATTGCCTGCTCCAGTAGACAAACCAAGGGCACCCACTGGCACACAGAGGCCCGCTCCTCACTGACTATCTTGGTTGCCTCCAGGAAGGGACTCAGCACCAGGCATACTTGCTGCATCAGTGTCCACTGAGTGGCAGTAATCATGGGGACTTGCTGGTTGCTGGGGACACTTGGGTCTAGCATGTAGGCCCTAAGAGCCAGCCTGTGCTGACACAGCCGCTCCAACATGGCCAGAGTCAAATTCCAGCGAACTGGCATGTCGATGATCATCCGGTGTTGTGGCCTTCCATACTGCTGCTGTAAGGTGGACAAGAGTGCAGAGGCAGTGGCTGACAGGCGGAAAAAGCGTACCACCGCCCGGGCATCCTGCAGCAGCTCGCTCATCCCCTGGTAGGTGCGCAAGAAGCGCTGCACCACAAGATTGAGCACGTGGGCCAAGCAGGGGATGTGCTGGAGGTTTCCCTGCTGCACTGCTGCCACCAGGTTGGCCCCGTTATCGGCTGCCACATACCCCACTTCCAGGCCTCTTGGGGTCAGCCACCTCCGCTCCTGCTTCCTGAGGGCAGCCAGGACGTTGGTGGCCGTAAGCCTCTCCTTCCCCAGGGTCACCAATTTTAAAAGGGCTTGGCAGTGCCGAGGCTTGGCGCTGCTGTTGCCGAGGCGGGCTTGCTTTCCGGGTGCAGAGGGAGTGTCGTGACAGGACCCTTCTGCATCCCCTCTGATCCCGCGTGGTGGCACCACTAGCTGGGCTGATGCGCTCTTGTCCTCCCTCCCTTCCATCAGTGTCACCCAGTGGGCCGTAAAGGACAGGTAGCGACCTGTCCCAAATCTGCTACTCCACGAGTCCATGGTCACGTGGACCCGCTTGCCCACAGAGTAGTCCAGGGAACGGGCCACGTTTTCCACCGCAAACTTGTGGAGTGCTGGGATCGCGCTCCTGCTGAAATAGTGGCGACTGGGGACTTGCCACTCGGGGATGCCAAATTGGAGCAGCGTCCGCATGGCGCTCCCCTCCTGCACCAGGGAGTAGGGAAGCAGCTGTGATGCCATGGCCCGGGCCAGCAAGCCATTTAGTTTGTGGATCCGCCTGTGGCTTGGAGGCAGAGGCTTGGTCAGACCCTGAAAGGTGTCGCTCAGCAGGGTCTGACGATGCTGGGATGCAGGGGAGACAGAGGAAAGAGACGAACACTGGCTGCCAGCCTCAATGTCTGTGTCCTGAGTAGCCGAGGTGGAAGAGCGCTTGCGTGCTACTACTGCTGCTGCTGTGGGGGATTCACGACCCTGAGGGTGGGATGATGCTGCTGCGCTGGTGGGCCTTCTGCTCTCAGGAACCCCTGCCAGCAGTGCCTGCTTCCTCTTAAACTCCGCATACTCGCGGCAGTGGCGGCTTCTCAGGTGACCCTGGAGGGATGAGGTACCCATCTTGCTCAGACTTTTCCCACGGCTCAATCTTTTGCTGCATAACCTGCACACAGCATACCTTTTGTCATCAGTACATTCCTCAAAGCAATCCCACACTGGTGACTTTAATTTACTGCGGCCCCCACTAGCAGAGGGTGCAGCGGAACAATGTGTGGTAGTAGTTGCCGGGGGTTGCATGGTGGTGGTGCCGGCTGAAGCAGTGTCCTGTCTACTTCCTCCACGCCCACTGCTGCCGATGCCCCTGCCCCTGCCTGACATATGGCGATATCCTTGCCTAGGCCGAGGTGACTCGTCATCCTGCTCTGCCTCTGACCATTCTTCCACGGACTCAGCAGGCTGCACATAGTTAGGGTCCACAACGTCGTCATCATCAGCAGCAGCATCATAATCCAGCTCTTCCTCTGACTCCCCTGCCTCCTCTTCTGTCCCTACATCCCCAGACACAGACCCCTCTTCTTCATCACCAGAACTCAACAACGCTTGTGATTGTGGCCCGATCTCAATCTCTGCCACATCAGTCCCCAGTAAGTCCTGAGCTTCTTGCATCAGCAGGTTCCCAGAAGCCGGACTGAGGGACAGAACGCTGTCATCCTGGGAGGGCTGCTGACCAGTGGGTGCTGGGGTGGATGTCACAACAAGCGTGGGACGTTGGCTGCTGCTGCTGCTTGGAGTGGTGCTCACAGTAGAGGTCTGGGAGGAAGTCATGATGTCCATGAGTACGTCAGGTTCCATTTGCTCAACCACCACACGGGGACCAGAAACTTTAAAATATTTGGACAATGGCGTCCGCTGACTCGGCCCAGGCTTTGCTGCCCCCCTTTCTGCTGCATCCCGACCACGTACAGCTGGGCGTCCTCTCCCTGGACGTGGAGCAGTCCCAGAAGTGGCTGAGGCAATTGAACTCCCTTTCCTCTCACCCCGCGAAACCCTGCCAGACATGTTGCTAGTAATGAATCACTGGATGCAGTGGGCACAGTACAAGGTCACTGAAGGATGCAGTGGGCACAGCAGTGGGCACTGGATATACAACTAGGTCACTGAAGGATGCAGTGGCCACAGTACAAGGTCACTGAAGGATGCAGTGAGCACAGCAGTGGGCACTGGATATACAACTAGGTCACTGAAGGATGCAGTGGCCACAGTACAAGGTCACTGAAGGATGCAGTGGGCACAGCAGTAGGCACTGGATATACAACTAGGTCACTGAAGGATGCAGTGGGCACAGTACAAGGTCACTGAAGGATGCAGTGGGCACAGTACAAGGTCACTGAAGGATGCAGTGGGCACAGCAGTGGCCACTGGATATACAACTAGGTCACTGAAGGATGCAGTGGCCACAGTACAAGGTCACTGAAGGATGCACTGGGCACAGCAGTGGGCACTGGATATACAACTAGGTCACTGAAGGATGCAGTGGGCACAGTACAAGGTCACTGAAGGATGCAGTGGGCACAGTACAAGGTCACTGAAGGATGCAGTGGGCACAGCAGTGGCCACTGGATATACAACTAGGTCACTGAAGGATGCAGTGGCCACAGTACAAGGTCACTGAAGGATGCAGTGGGCACAGCAGTGGGCACTGGATATACAACTAGGTCACTGAAGGATGCAGTGGGCACACAAGGATGTCACACTGTGTAATGAGATGCTCATATGCCAGCGAGCGAGCGAGCAGTGGGCACTGGGCACGGCACAAGGTCACTGACAGAATGAATGAACAGCGCTGGCAGAGAGTGGCGGCGCCGGCGGTGTGACTGGCTGCCTGCAAATAGTACAAGTGTATAAACTGTCACTGGAATATACAAGTGAACACTGCAGCTGCACTAACCTGCCTGCCTGCACTCTACACACAGATAATCCCCACTCCCACTACACTGCAGCACTGAACCTGCCTGCACAGCACTACACACAGTTAAATAATCACTAGACTCCCACACTCCCACTACACTACACTGACTACAACTAACTACAGCAATCACTCACTGACTAGCTAACTGTGTACAGTATAAGAGCAGTGTTAGCAAAAAAAACGCTTTGTTTTTAACACAATAAATGCACTTGCTCAAACAACAATGGCCTGGAGATAATCCTCTCAGCACCACAGTCTAGCAAGGACAGAGCTTTTCCATCATGGCCGCCGCTTTATATTCAGGAGGGGAGGGCATAGCTCCCCTCCTGTGATTGGTTGCTAGGGCCTGGCTGGGGCACTCTGATTGGCCTGCAATGTGTCACTTCCGCATAGTTTGACGCATTTCCGCAAACCATGACTTCAGCGCCGGGTTTCACGAGCATGAATGCGGATTTCTGTCCGCATTCACGCGTAGCCGAAGCAGATTTTCGTGGTTGAAAATCTATTCACGGCTTAGCGTGTCCGAGGCGGAATGCGTCAAAATGGTCGTGAATCCACGCGTAAGCGTGATCACGACCTGGCGGTGAGCACCACTGTTGAAATTAGGGTTTTTAGTAAAAGGCCATTGTAAGGAGATATGTGGTAATAGATCATATTTTTTTCTAACCTCTTTTCACGTGATTATAGTGTCTCTTATTAGTGTATTTTGTTTAATATTTGCAGGTAGGTTTCGCCAAGGGGTATGGAGTATCCCTATAAGAGAATGCGGGGTTACCATTGCTGCATCTAGTTCTATGGACGTTGTAGCAGGATGGCTAACAGAGAGCCTGGAAAAGTCCTGTCAGGAGTTTATATATCACCCAGACTTCTAACCTTTGCATACAGGGAGCTGTGATCCACTCCAGGAATCCAATGGATTCATTAATTAGTATTCAGGAGGTGGATTATGTTAAATAGCTAAGCCCTGCTCTCATTCATTGCTCTGTAACCTGGGGAGCAGACAGGTTGGTCTGGCTGGAGCTAAAAGGTTGGTTTAAAAACTGTCATTTGTTGCAGTGTGACTAACAAAGCATAAGGCTTGTTCAGTCTATAGGTAGAACTGTATATATTGTGTAGTTAGAGCCGAGACACGGCTAGGGTTTTGTTTTTGAATTTACTTTGTTTTGAAGCACCTTTTTATGCACCTGTGTATATAGCTGTAAATAAACACACCACTGTTTGAAGGCAAAGCCACTGGACTGGTCTCTATACCTGAAAAGGTTGCTCACCCCAGGGAGCTTAGCACCCAGTACATATTCCCCCTTCTCACATATGGTGGAGGATGCGAGGGGCAGCTGGATAAGTGCTATTTAAAGAGCCAGTACCTGAATTGCAAAAATGATGGACGAACTGGTGAAACAGTTGGTGTTGTCTAGTGCAGCCTTGCAACAAGCAAACGCTGCACAGCAGCAAGCAAATGACCAGTATCGGGACATGATAAATGTGGTGCAGACACAAACTGCGCAGCAAATCAAGGCTGTGCAGGAGCAGACACAGGAACTGTTTTTGAAATTAGCAAGTGATGCAGAAAAGGACCGGAAAACTCTCACAGAGGTGGTGCAGGGACTTGCACAGCGGTCTCCTGATACAGCTACAGGTGGTGGTGGTAACCACTCAGCTATCCATGTGGGTCGTTTCCTGTCCAAGATGACTGCAGAGGATGATCCAGAAGCCTTTCTGGTTACCTTTGAGAGGACAGCTGAAAGGGAAAACTGGCCTCAGACTCAGTGGGCTGGACTGGTGGCCCCCTTGCTTACAGGGGAAGCGCAGAAAGCCTACTATGACTTGGAACCTGCGAATGCTGCGGATTACAAAAAGTTGAAACAGGAAATTTTAGCCCGGCTGGGTGTTACTCTGGCTGTACAGGCACAGCGGGTTAGCAGCTGGTCCTACCAAGTTGGGAGACCTCCACGGTCACAAATGTTTGATCTTATCCATTTAGTTCGAAAGTGGCTGCAACCGGAGACTCTGTCTGGGCCCCAGATAGTGAAAAGAGTGGTCATGGATCGCTATTTAAGAGCTCTACCTGTTTCTCTGCAAAGATGGGTGAGCCAGGGAGATCCAACAACTGCAGATCATCTGGTGGAATTAGTGGAGAGGTACTTTGCGGCTGAGGACTTGACTGCCTCCCCTGCAAGCTCAAGGACTTTCCACCCAAAGCCACGGTATCCCCTGGCAACCGGTAAGACTGTTCTGGGGGAAGTGGGTGGTAAGCATGGTAAAGACTCAGGGGGAAGGAATGTTGATAATAAGCCTAGAGATTGGCGTCCCACACCTGGGAATCGCGGGCCTCTCCGCAGGCCTAACTTGGAAACTGTTAAATGTTTTCGTTACCATGAATTTGGACATGTGGCTGCAAACTGTCCTTTAACTGATGAACCAATGCAGTGTGATTTCTCTTTCCGAGATAGGAGGCAGTCCTTGTTTGCTTCTGCTTCATGTACGGCCATGTCAGCAATCGGAAAACACATGTGTACTGTATCTGTGAATAGTAAGCATGTCACTGCTTTGCTGGACTCGGGGAGCTTGATAACATTGATCAATGCTGATGTGATTGGCCCTGAGAACTTCCAGTCTGGGAAAGTGGCTGTAGTGTGCATTCATGGGGATACCCGAGAGTATCCCATAGCAACGGTTGCATTTGGAACTGCATTGGGGACTGTGAATCATGTAGTTGGAGTAGTACCTCATTTATTACATGATGCAATTATTAGAAGGGACTTTCCAAAATTTTGGGGACTGTGGGACTGTCCAGATCTGATCCCCATTTCTGAATCAGACCCTCTGAGGTCTGCAGAACAGTTATGTAGAGAAGACTCCTCTCAGGAACTTCCAGTTTTTCCTTTCTCTGTTATGGCAGGAGAACTGGAGGAGTCTGGGGAAGTCCCTACTGCCAGCAAAGATAGGCAGACCTCCTCTAACCAAGAGGTTGGTTTGGAGCTGGTTGATCTTAATGTGCATAAAGAAAACTTTGGTACCGAACAACGAAAAGATCCTACCCTTGTCAGAGCGTGGGAAAATGTTGTGGTGATTAATGGTAAACCTGTCCAACCAGAGGATAGGTTGTGTTTTTCTTATTTCATTAGTAATGATGACTTAATCTACAGAGTATATAAAAAAAAATGATGATAAAATTGTTGAACAGTTGCTGGTACCTAAATCACACAGAAAACTGGTAATGGAGCTTGCTCATGGGCACTTGGGTATTGAAAAAACCACTGAGAGAGTCTTGCAAAGGTTTTACTGGCCTGGGGTACAGAAAGAAATTGAAAGTTTTTGTAAGTCCTGCCCTGTTTGCCAGAAGTCTGCACCTATGCCTCACTTTAGAAGTCCATTAGTGCCACTGCCAATTATTGAAGTGCCATTTGAAAGAATAGCTATGGACCTTGTTGGACCCCTTCCCAAGTCCGCAAGGGGCCATCAGCATATTCTAGTGATTCTAGACTACGCTACACGTTATCCTGAGGCCATACCCCTACGCAATACATCTGCCAAAAATATTGCTCGTGAATTGCTCCATGTGTTTAGCAGAGTTGGTGTCCCTAAGGAAATTCTTACAGATCAAGGAACCCATTTTATGTCTCGAGTAACTAAAGAGCTGTGTAAATTGTTTAAGGTGACTCAGTTGCGAACTTCTGTGTACCATCCTCAAACTGATGGCTTGGTGGAACGGTTTAATAAAACCCTGAAAAGCATGTTAAGAAAGGTCATTGATAAGGATGGGAAAATTGGGACTGTCTTCTTCTCTACCTGATGTTTGCTATTAGGGAAGTTCCTCAGTCTTCCATAGGTTATTCCCCTTTTGAATTATTATATGGGAGACATCCTAGGGGGCTACTGGACATAGCAAGAGAGACCTGGGAAGGGGAAAAAACACCTCACAGAAGTGTTATTGATCACATTTCACAGATGCAAGATAGAATTGCAACAGTTATGCCCATTGTGAAAAGACATTTAGCCCAAGCCCAGGAAGCCCAAAGTAGAATTTACAATCGTAGTGCTTAAGTCCGCACTTTTTCACCTGTGGACAGAGTACTGGTGTTAGTCCCAACTGCTGAGAGCAAGTTCTTGGCTAAGTGGCAGGGGCCCTATGAAGTCATTGGAAAAGTTGGGGAGGTAAACTACAAAATGTATCAACCTGATAAAAGGAAAACTGAACAGATATATCACATAAATTTGTTGAAACCATGGAAAGACAGAGTCTCTTTAGTAGCAGAGACCACCCTGGTGGCCTCTCAGAGGTGTACTGAAGCCCCTAAAATTCCTGAAGTGACAATTGCCAACACGTTATCTAGTTCTCAACAACAGGAGGTAAGAGAATTCCTGCAGAGAAATAGAGACGTGTTTTCAGACTTACCTGGCCAGACTACAGTAACACAACATGACATTGTTACCGAACCGGGAGTTCGTGTAAAACTTAAGCCCTATAGAATACCGGAAGCACGGAGACAAGCTGTCACAGATGAAGTAAAAAAAATGCTGTGTTTAGGGGTAATTGAGGAATCCAATAGTGACTGGTCGAGTCCCATCGTCTTAGTCCCAAAACCAGATGGTAGTTGGAGGTTTTGTAACGATTTCAGGAAATTAAATTCAGTGACCAAGTTTGACACATATCCCATGCCCCGGGTGGATGAGCTCATTGACAGACTGGGATCAGCTAGATATTTGACCACCTTAGACTTGACTAAAGGTTACTGGCAGATACCCCTGACAGAAAATGCCAAGGAAAAAACAGCTTTTGTAACTCCTGAGGGGTCATTTCAATATAAAGTGATGCCATTTGGGTTACAAAATGCCCCTGCTACCTTCCAGAGAGCCATGGACAGAATTTTAAGACCCCACCAACAATATTCTGCAGCCTACTTAGATGACTGGGAGTCCCACCTTACACGTGTTCAAGCCGTTTTTACAGCTATCCGCAAAGCAGGCCTCACTGCCAATCCAAAAAAATGTGCCATTGGGTTGGAGGAAGCCAAATATCTTGGGTACACTATCGGTCGTGGGGTAATAAAACCACAATTAGTGAAAACTGCAGCCATACAGGAGTGGCCACACCCTACAAACAAAAATCAGGTCAGCGCTTTTCTTGGCATTACTGGTTATTATAGACGATTTATCCCAAATTTTGCAACTCTTGCAGCACCCTTGACTGACCTTACAAAAGGAAAAGACTCAGTGATGATAAAGTGGTCTCCTGAGGCAGAACAGTAATTTCTGGTCTTGAAAAAGGCCCTTTGTGAACAGCCAGTCTTGTACTCCCCAGACTTTTCCAAGGACTTTGTAGTTCAGACAGACGCATCGGATGTAGGCCTGGGAGCAGTATTGTCCCAAGTACAGAATGGGGAAGAACACCCTATTGTGTATTTAAGTAGAAAACTAAATGAACATGGGAGAAAATATGCAGTGATAGAAAAGGAATGTCTGGCTATAAAGTGGGCCCTAGAGGCATTGAGATATTATTTGTTGGGTCGTCACTTTGATTTAATAACTGAACATGCTCCTCTCAAATGGATGGCACAGAAGAAAGAGACAAATAGAAGGGTAAATCGCTGTTTTCTTACTTTACAAGATTATAGTTTTACTATAAAACATAGACCAGGAGCAAAGATGGGAAATGCAGACGCCCTATCCCGAGTACACTCATGTTTTTCTGTGGGTGTTCCAACCTTGGGGTTGAAACAAGGGGGGAGGGTATGTAGCAGGATGGCTAACAGAGAGCCTGGAAAAGTCCTGTCAGGAGTTTATATATCACCCAGACTTCTAACCTTTGCATACAGGGAGCTGTGATCCACTTCAGGAATCCAATGGATTCATTAATTAGTATTCAGGAGGTGGATTATGTTAAATAGCTAAGCCCTGCTCTCATTCATTGCTCTGTAACCTGGGGAGCAGACAGGTTGGTCTGGCTCGAGCTAAAAGGTTGGTTTAAAAACTGTCATTTGTTGCAGTGTGACTAACAAAGCATAAGGCTTGTTCAGTCTATAGGTAGAACTGTATATATTGTGTAGTTAGAGCCGAGACACGGCTAGGGTTTTGTTTTTGAATTTACTTTGTTTTGAAGCACCTTTTTATGCACCTGTGTATATAGCTGTAAATAAACACACCACTGTTTGAAGGCAAAGCCACTGGACTGGTCTCTATACCTGAAAAGGTTGCTCACCCCAGGGAGCTTAGCACCCAGTACATATTCCCCCTTCTCACAACGTGTAAAAGGATGTTCCCCCCAACAAATCGCAGACATGTCTGAATAATGCTGACAAGTTATATGTTCTTAAATCTGGGAAATTAAAACCGATGTGGGAAATGGGAGCTTTTAATTTTGCCAATGCTATTTTTGTTTTTTTTGATTTCCAAAGAAATTTAATAAACATTGATTCCAAACGTTTGATGTCCTTATGTTTTAATAATATCGGGAGATTCTGTACGGGGTACATTAATCTAGCTACACTGAACGTTTTTATTAATTGAACTCTCCCTGCCAGGGACAGTGGTAGTTGTTCCCAAGATATTACTTCTTTTATAATTTTCTGGATTAAAGGAGAATAGTTTAAATTATATAGTTGGTCCAGTTGTCGTGGGAGCTTAATTCCTAAGTATGTGATAAATGGGTTTTTATACTTTATCTGCATCCTCTCCAGTATTGGGCAAACTTTGTTGGCCAGCCTTGGAGATAGAAATAGTAGCTGACTTTTGTGATAATTTATAACCAGTCCAGAGGAGGCTCCAAAAATATTTATATGATCTATAACTTTTTTTACATCTCTCTCTGGGTCTGACATAAACAAAAGAATATCGTCTGCAAATAGTGCTGTCAGGAGCTCATGTCGCCCTATCGTTATTCCTTCAAATACTTTGTTCTGGATAAAGGAGCACGACAAGGGCTCTAACGCTAAATTAAACAATAGTGGGGATAAAGGACATCCCTGCCGCACTCCTCTGCCCAGACCAAATACCTGGCTATTCAACCCCATCAAAGAGATTCTTGCCAGTGGATTAACATGCATGAGGTCTATAAAAGACATAAATTTTCCCCCAAATCCGTATGTTGTTAACACTTCCATCATCCATGTCCATTCTATGCTATCAAAGGCCTTCTCAGCGTCAAGCGCCAAGAAGGCCTCCGATTTTCCTGCTCCCCTATCTAGTCTATGTTGTTCCAAGACCAACAGAGCTTTTCTGGTGTCCACATAATTTTTAATTCTCTTTCCTCTTTAGAATGTATCAGCTCATCCATTTTGGCAATTGCACCTGCTTAATTTTGTATAAACAATTATTGCGCACTTTCCGTAAATCCAATAAACTTAATTTCACTTCTCAAATATCACTGTGTGTGTCTCTTATATGATATATTTAACTGACATTTTTTATCGTAAAACAACCAACGATTTATTCAGGAAAATCATGACAATTAACAAGGTTGCTGTAACGATGGGCGTCAGCACACAGAGAGAATCTGATCATTGGCGATCTGCGGTATCACCAAGAATACAGATATACAGTGGTGTGAAAAACTATTTGCCCCCTTCCTGATTTCTTATTCTTTTGCATGTTTGTCACACTTAAATGTTTCTGCTCATCAAAAACAGTTAACTATTAGTCAAAGATAACATAATTGAACACAAAATGCAGTTTTAAATGATGGTTTTTATTATTTAGTGAAAAAAAAAACTCAAAACCTACATGGCCCTGTGTGAAAAAGTGATTGCCCCCCTTGTTAAAAAAATAACTTAACCGTGGTTTATCACACCTGAGTTCAATTTCTGTAGTCAGCCCCAGGCCTAATTACTGCCACACCTGTTTCAATCAAGAAATCACTTAAATAGGAGATATCTGACACAGAGATGTAGACCAAAAGCACCTCAAAAGCTAGACATCATGCCAAGATCCAAAGAAATTCAGGAACAAATGAGACCAAAAGTACTGTAATTGAGATCTATCAGTCTGGTAAAGGTTATAAAGCCATTTCTAAAGCTTTGGGACTCCAGTGAACCACAGTGAGAGCCATTATCCACAAATGGCAAAAACATAGAACAGTGAAGAACCTTCCCAGGAGTTGCCAGCTGACCAAAATTACCCCAAGAGCACGGAGAAAACTCATCCGAGAGGCCGCAGATTACCCCAGGACAACATCTAAAGAGCTGCAGGCCTCACTTGCCTCAATTAAGGTCAGTGTTCACGACTTCACCATAAGAAAGAGACTGGGCAAAAATGGTCTGCATGGCAGATATCCAAGGCGCAAACCACTTTTAAGCAAAAAGAACATTAAGGCTTGTCTCAATTTTGCTAAAGAACATCTCAATGATTGCCAAGACTTTTTGGAAAATACCTTGTGGACTGACGAGACAAAAGTTGAACTTTTTGGAAGGTGCGTGTCCCATTACATCTGGCGTAGAAGTAACACAGCATTTCAGCAAAAGAACATCATACCAACAGTAAAATATGGTGGTGGTAGTGTGATGGTCTGGGGTTGTTTTGCTGCTTCAGGACCTGGAAGGCTTGCTGTGATAGATGGAACCATGAATTCTACTGTCTACCAAAAAATCCTGAAGGAGAATGTCCAGCCATCTGTTCGTCAACTCAAGCTGAAGCGATCTTATGTGCTGCAGCAGGACAATGACCCAAAACACACCAGCAAATCCACCTCTGAATGGCTTAAGAAAAACAAAATGAAGACTTTGGAGTGGCCTAGTCAAAGTCCTGACCTGAATCCTATTGAGATGTTGTGGCATGACCTTAAAAATGCGGTTCATGCTAGAAAACCCTCAAATAAAGCTGAATTACAACAATTCTGCAAAGATGAGTGGGCCAAAATTCCTCCAGAGCGCTGTAAAAGACTTGTTGCAAGTTATCGCAAACGCTTGACTGCAGTTATTGCTGCTAAGGGTGGCCCAACCAGTTATTAGGTTCAGGGGGCAATTTCTTTTTCACACAGGGCCATGTAGGTTTTGAGTTTTTTTTCTCACTAAATAATAAAAACCATCATTTAAAACTGCATTTTGTGTTCAATTATGTTATCTTTGACTAATAGTTAACAGTTTTTGATGAGCAGAAACATTTAAGTGTGACAAACATGCAAAAGAATAAGAAATCAGGAAGGGGGCAAATAGTTTTTCACACCACTGTATACCTGGTATTTGATGATCTGCAGAATCACCGATAATACAGATATATCGCTAACCTCTGGGCACCTGAAGCACGCAAGTGTTTGGTGTAACAGTATGGATCGGACCACCGGGGTAGCAGGTGGTCCAATAAGTAGAAACAGACTCTACTGCAGTCAGGGACTCCAGGAGGGAGCAGACCTTGACTGGTATGCAGCAGTGCCCCCTCTGAGAAGCAGGGGACCCCTGCAGGAGGACTGAGCACCCAAGGGGTGGGTGACAGTCAGACAGGTCAGGCAGGCCGAGTCAACAACACACAGACAGATAAAGTACAAAGACAGAAGGCTGATTCGGTATCCAAGGCAAGCAGGGTTTGGCAACGGAAAATCAGAAGTGCAAGGTACCGAATCAGAGATCAGAAGAATAGTCAGAAAAGCAAAGTCATAACAGATATCAAACAATGCCTAGTCTGGGTGTGAGGTCCGTGGTCTCTACATCCTGGAACTAGTCTGACATATAATAGAATGATAACACAAGTTCCCTAGTCTGGGTGTGAGGTCCGTGGTCTCTACACCCTGGAACTAGTCTGAAGTATAACAGAATGATAACACAAGTTCCCTAGTCTGGGTGTGAGGTCCGTGGTCTCTACACCCTGGAACTAGTCTGAAGTATAACAGAATGATAACACAAGTTCCCTAGTCTGGGTGTGAGGTCCGTGGTCTCTACACCCTGGAACTGGTCTAATGAATAGCACAGATGATACACAGTATTCCTAGTCTGGGGTGTGAGGTCCGTGGTCTCTACACCCTGGAACTGGTCTAATGAATAACACAGATGATACACAGTATTCCTAGTCTGGGGTGTGAGGTCCGTGGTCTCTACATCCTGGAACTGGCCTAATGAATAACACAGATGATACACAGTAAAGTGGCTAAGTGTGGATTCCCAGGTCCTCCTGGTTCCACCACACTGAAGGATCTGACTAAGGTCTGAGTGCTAACACATAGGTATTTGCAACGCCAGACAACCAGCAACTGAACAGCAAGAGATATATATATAGTGAAGCGCTCCTCAGCGCCGCCCAGCTCCCATCAACCAATCATCTGCTGAGCTGGGGTCAGCTGACCGTCCCGATCAGCTGACCCTTCTCCTATTGGCATAAGGAGCCTGTCTTGAGGCGCGCGTGCGCGTAGCTCTCCATCTGTGTGCACTACTAGGTCCAGATAACCCAGACGCATGTTGCTGTGAGGAAACCGCTGCTCTGTGTGTGGAAACCGCCGCCTCACTGTCAGCACAAGCGGCGGCTTCTCCGCAATCCTTCACAGTAACCCCCCTCCCGAGGAGTGGACTCCGAACACTCTCCACCAGGCTTCCCAGGATGTAATTCATGGAACTCTTTCTTCAATTCTTCCGCATGCATGCGACAATCTGGCACCCAAGATCTCTCGTCTATGCCATCTTTTCAATCTCATACTCTGGTTGCTCATCCACCAACACGGGGGGGGGGGGGGGGGGAGGGAGAGGAGTCCACCTGCACTGCTGGCTTCAACAGGGACACATGAAATGATCTCACGCCTTTCATACTGGCTGGGAGATCAATGGCATAAGTGACATTATTGATTTTCTTGGCCACTGGAAAAGGTCCTATGAATTTAGGACCCAACTTGGGTGACAATTGTTTTAAGGCCAAGTGACGAGTGGACACCCACACCAAATCTCCTGGAGAGAATCTCCACTCTATAGACCGATGTTTATCTGCCTGCTTCTTCTGGGTTTGAAAAGCTTTCCCTAGGTTCCTCTTAACCATTGCCCAAATATCTTTCAGCGCCCTTTTCCAATCCTCCAGAGCTGGGAAAGGAGTGGAAGCGACAGAAAAAGGAGCAAACTTAGGTGATCTCCCTGACACCACCTGGAATGGGGAGAACCCAGAAGAAGAGCTCTTCAGGTTGTTGTGCGCAAACTCTGCAAACGTTAAAACTTTACCCAATCGGTTTGCACATCAGCAACGTAACACCTGAGAAACTGTTCTAACGATTGGTTAACTCTCTCGGTCTGACCGTTGGTCTGTGGGTGGTAGCCTGATGAAAATGCGAGTTCCATGTCTAATTGATGGCAAAAGGCCCTCCAAAATTTTGAAACAAATTGGACTCCCTGATCTGACACTACATTTTCCGGAATGCCATGCAGCCAGAAGATGTGCAGGATGAAGAGATCAGCCAATTCCTGGGCTGAAGGGAGTCCTTTCAAAGGGACGAAATGTGCCATCTTACTGAACCGGTCCATTACCACCCAAATGACTGATTTGCCTTCAGACCAAGGAAGTTCACCCACAAAATCCATGGAAATATGAGTCCAGGGCTCATTGGGGACTGGCAAGGACTGTAAAGTGACAACGGGGGCCTGACGAGAGGGTTTACTTCTTGCACATACAGCACACTCTCTTACAAATTCCTTACAATCTATAGGCAGAGTAGGTCACCAGACACATCTAGCTAGTAGATCCTGAGTTCTGGTGGCTCCAGGATGACCAGCATTTTTGTGAGAATGAAAGAATTGTAGGATTTGCAAGCGGAAAGGCAACGGCACAAACATGACCCCCTCAGGCTTTCCCTCTGGTACATCCTGTTGGTAGGGACTCAACGTGGCTGTCCAATCTCTCCATGTCTCAGTGGCTGCCAAAACTACCTTTGGGGGTAGGATGGTTTCAGGATCTGCAGTCTGCACTGACTCGGGCTCAAAACACCTGGAGAGAGCATCGGCCTTGACATTCTTACTTCCGGGAGTATACGTGATTACAAATCTGAATCTTGCAAAAAACAGGGTTCACCGGGCCTGGCGAGGGCTAAGTCTCTTAGCCCCCTCAATATACTCCAAATTCTTGTGATCTGTATAAACTGTAATAATGTGTTCTGCACCCTCTAACCAGTGTCGCCATTCCTCAAACGCCAATTTGATGGCCAGGAGCTCACGGTTGCCAATGTCATAGTTTTTCTCAGCGGGTGAAAATCTGCGAGAAAAATAGGCACATGGGTGCAACTTGCCTTGCAAGCCTGACTTCTGAGATAACACAGCTCCCACCCCCACCTCTGAGGCATCAACCTCCACAATGAAGGGGAAGGCGACATCAACATGCCTCAGTATCGGGGCAGAACAAAACAGTTTCTTTAGGTTCGAAAAGGCCGCATGAGCCTCTGGTGACCAATGATGAGTGTCAGCCCCTTTCCTGGTGAGACTGGTGAGAGGAGCGATGATGGTTGAGTACCCCTTAATGAACCTTCTGTAGTAATTGGCAAACCCCAGGAATCTCTGAAGTGCCTTCAGCCCCACAGGCTGAGGCCACTCCAGGACAGCCGAAACCTTCCCTGGGTCCATCGAGAGACCAGATGTGGAGATAATGTACCCCAAGAAGGCTACTGACTCTACCTCAAAGAGGCATTTCTCTAGTTTTGCATAAAGTTGATTCTGTCTTAACTTTTTTAAAACCCATCTGACATGCTGGCGATGTTCAAAGAGACTGGATGAAAAGATCAGTATATCGTCCAAGTAAACCAGAACAAACTTCCCCAACACTTCCCTGAACACCTCATTGATTAACTCCTGGAAGACGGCCGGCGAGTTGCACAACCCGAAGGGCATCACTAGGTACTCGTAATGCCCGTCGGGTGTGTTGAAGGCCGTCTTCCATTCGTCACCATCCCTGATACGGACTAGATTGTATGCACCCCTGAGATCTAGCTTGGAAAAAAATCTTGGCATTGGTCACCTGCGTGAACAAATCGTCAATCAAAGGCAATGGGTAGCGGTTTTTCACTGTGATCTTATTCAGCCCTCGGTAATCAATACAAGGACGGAGGCCTCCGTCTTTTTTCTTTACAAAGAAGAAACCTGCCCCTGCTGGTGAACGAGAGAGACGGATGAACCCTTTCGCCAAGTTTTTCCTGATGTATTCTTGCATGGCTAATTTCTCAGGTCCAGATAGATAATACAGATGACCCCTGGGCGGCATACAACAAGATCTCAGATCAATGGGACAATCGTAGGTACGATGGGGGGGAAGTTTGTCTGCTGACTTAGGACAGAAGACGTCCGCAAATTCTGTGTATTGTCTCGGTACACCTTCAACCTGAATATTGGTATTACCCATGGTTACTTTCACTAAACAATGATGATAACAATGGGCGACCAGCTCGTTAGCTGACCTGAAACCCAGTCTATCTGAGGTGAGTGAATTTGTAACCAGGGCATGCCAAGAATGATGGTAGAGGTTGCCATATGCAAAACCAGAAATTGCAGACTCTCCCTATGTAAGACCCCCACACTGAGTTGTAGACTAGGAGTACAGGATAACGGATTTCTACTCTGCATAGGAGAGTCATCTACAGCAGTGACCCGGATCGGTTGATCTAAGGGGAGCATGGGTATTCCCAATCTTTTAACAAAATCGTAGTCAATAAAGTTAGCCGCGGAACCGGAATCAATGAAAGATTCAGTGGAAACAGTCTCACCTTCCCATGTGACAGAACAGGGAAGTAACAGACGATTGTCATGTAGAGGTAAAGACTGCGCGCCTAGGGTATTACCTCTGACTACTCCTAGGCGGCAACGTTTCCCGACTTTCTGGGGCAATTCTGCACTCTATGACCCTCCTCTGCACAGTATAAACAGAGCTGTTCTGTTTTTCTGTGATTCCTTTCTGACCGCGTCAATTTGGACTGACCAATCTGCATTGGCTCAGGTGGCGATGAGGCAGGTGGAAGTGTGGCATAGGAGACATATCTGGTCCGGTCTTTACCACGGGTTTGTTTTTGATATCGTAACCGACGTTCAACCCGTACTGCCAAAGAGATTGCTTCCTCAATGGTTTTAGGTTCAGGGTATCCCAACATCAATCCTAAAACTGCGTCTGATAACCCTGATAGAAAACAATCTAGCAATGCAAAAGCCACCCACCTAGCCGACACCGACCATTTGCTGAACTCAGCTGCATAAACCTCGACTGGATCCTTGCCTTGACGCAAGGTCTTTAACTTCCGCTCAGCGGTAGAGGAAATGTCTGGATCATCGTAAATTATGGCCATGGACTTAAAAAACTCCTCAACTGACCTGAGTGCTTTATGCCCTGACTCTAAATTATACGCCCAGGTTTGAGCATCCCCTGAGAGTAAGGTCTTAATAAAGATAATTCTCTGTGCTTCTGTTCCTGACAGGTTAGGCCTTAGTTCAAAATACGACATTACACGATTCTTAAAATTCTGAAAGTCAGATCTGTGGCCAGAAAACTTTTCGGGTACGGACATTCTCAAATCCGTAACTGGAGGGGATCGCACTGTATTTACAGTCGTTTGAAGGACTTGTAGCGACCCAGATAAAGCAGAGATCTGGGCCTGCTGATCGTCCATCACTCTGATGAGATTTTCCACCGAAGTGGTGAGTGTGTCAAGACGACTGCTCAGTGTGTCCAAATTTTTTTGGTCTGGCGTTCTGTAACGATGGGTGTCAGCACGCAGAGAGAATCTGATCATTGGCGATCTGCAGTATCACCAAGAATACAGATATATACCTGATTATTGATGATCTGCAGAATCACCGATAATACAGATATATCGCTAACCTCTGGGCACCTGAAGCGTGTAAGTGTTTGGTGTAACAGTATGGATCGGACCACCGGGGTAGCAGGTGGTCCAATAAGTAGAAACAGACTCTACTGCAGTCAGGGACTCCAGGAGGGAGCAGACCTTGACTGGTATGCAGCAGTGCCCCCTCTGAGAAGCAGGGGACCCCTGCAGGAGGACTGAGCACCCAAGGGGTGGGTGAAAGTCAGACAGGTCAGGCAGGCCGAGTCGACAACACACAGACAGAAAAAAGTACAAAGACAGAAGGCTGATTCGGTATCCAAGGCAAGCAGGGTTTGACAATGGAAAATCAGAAGTGCAAGGTACCGAATCAGAGATCAGAAGAATAGTCAGGAAAGCAAAGTCATAACAGATATCAAACAATGCCTAGTCTGGGTGTGAGGTCCATGGTCTCTACACCCTGGAACTAGTCTGACATATAACAGAATGATCACACAAGTTCCCTAGTCTGGGTGTGAGGTCCGTGGTCTCTACACCCTGGAACTGGTCTAATGAATAGCACAGATGATGCACAGTATTCCAAGTCTGGGTGTGAGGTCCGTGGTCTCTACACCCTGGAACTAGTCTGAAGTATAACAGAATGATAACACAAGTTCCCTAGTCTGGGTGTGAGGTCCGTGGTCTCTACACCCCGGAACTAGTCTGAAGTATAACAGAATGATAACACAAGTTCCCTAGTCTGGGTGTGAGGTCCATGGTCTCTACACCCTGGAACTGGTATAATGAATAACACAGATGATACACAGTAAACTGGCTAAGTGTGGATTCCCAGGTCCTCCTGGTTCCACCACACTGAAGGATCTGACTAAGGTCTGAGTGCTAACACATAGGTATTCGCAACTCCAGACAACCAGCAACTGAACAGCAAGAGATATATATAGTGAAGCGCTCCTCAGCGCCGCCCAGCTCCCATCAACCAATCATCTGCTGAGCTGGGGTCAGCTGACCGTCCCGATCAGCTGACCCTTCTCCTATTGGCATAAAGAGCCTGTCTTGCGGCGTGCGCGCGCGCGCGTAGCTCTCCATCTGTGTGCACTACTAGGTCCAGATAACCCAGACGCATGTTGCTGTGAGGAAACCGCCGCTCTGTGCGCGGAAACCACCGCCTCAATGTCAGCACAAGCGGCGGCTTCTCCGCAATCCTTCACAGTTGCCCACATTTTTCCATCCCGCTGTATTTCCCTCCCACACTCCCACATAGTACCCAAAATTTTTTTATATATGTTACGGCCAGAACCCGAAGTCTGGCCACTTCGTTTTCTGGCCGGTCAGAACGTGAAGTGGCCGTGCCCCTGCGGCCAGTGTTAGAAATGAAATACTCCCAGCCGCATAAATGTCTTGCTGCAGCCAAAATGTTTAAATTAATTCCTCTGGCGGCACGGCAATGTGTCAGATGAAACCACCTCTTCAGCTCTGCCTCCTCCCCCTGCCCCTCTACTATGCAGCTGCGGCAGCCGGGGACAAGCTTGTCCCCCAGAGTCGTTCGTAGCAGCAGGGAAGCCTCCATATGAGAGGGGCAGGGGGAGGAGAGGAGGCAAAGCCAAAGAGGCGGCTTCATCCGACACATTGCCGTGCTGCCTGGGGAGTTAACTCACACCGGGATTTTAAAACATTTGGTCACAGCAAGACATTTATGCGGCCGGGAGTATTTCATTTCTAACACTGGCCGCCGGGGCACGGCCACTTCGCGTTTTGACCATCCAGAACCCGAAGTGGCCAGAGAAAAAAAATTACATTAAAAAATGGCCGAAAACTGAGACATAATTAATTTATTCAATCTTTCTCTTATTATTCCAATTAAAATGTGTTTAGAATAAAATAATTCTTACCATAATGTATCTCCCAAAGAAAGCCTAATTGGTGGTGAAAAAAACAAGATATAGATCATGTCGTTGTGATTAAGTTATTGGCGAAAGAAAGGGAGGAGTGCCGACAGGTGACAATTGCTCTGGTCCTAAAGGGGAAAAACTCCTCAATGGTGAAGTAGTTAAAGAACATGGTTGAGCATTTCAGATGAGATATTTATGCAGAATCAAAACAGAGCTGCACCAGAAATACATTACTCAAAATCGCAGTAGTAAATCACAAATCAAATGTATCATCACCAGCTTCAGGATATATTTCTAGCTATGAGGTCATTGAGCCATATTGTTTTTTAGATTTGTATTAATTGTCTTTGAGGCATAATACCTTTATCCCTTAAGTATCTATGGCACTTTTGCATGAGTATACATTAGCAAGCAGCATGGTTGTTGCATTTCCCATTACCTATGGAAGTGCATTGTTAGTACTTGTCAGCCACTTGACAGCATAATCCTAGAATCAGACGTCACTCTGTCTCCTATCTGAGACATCTTTGATAATCATTGCTCAGATGGAAAGTGTGAAGCCAGTTTACTGAAGTATTAAAAGCAACTTGTATTAATCCACTCTGCCAAAGCGTTAAATAATAGCCTTTACGGAGGATTTGCCAGTTCTTCTACAGGCAGCTGGATTCTGAACTGTTTACTTCACTGTCCTTCATTAAATCTCTTCAGTAAATACAATTGTCTGCTTCAGGCCATCAAAGCTTTCACTTTGGATTATGTTTTATGCTCTGCCCGTCTGTCAAGATAGCACATTAATTTATCTCAGAGTGGAAGCTACAATAAAGTTGATATTTGCATTGCTGTCAGAATGTCTTATCTTTAAGTGCTATAAAGTGCTATAAACAATGTTATGCCAAGGTAGTTTTTATCTGCCACCTCATGTTTCAGTTTTTTCTTGAAGTTTGCTTTAAGCGGAGAGTCCTTGTTGCATATTTCCATGTGCCCAGACTGAAGCAATTTCGACCTTATGTCTATGGATGTGCCAGATGTGGGGGGCGGGGAAGCAGCAGCTGCCTGGGGTCAGGAGGGGCTTGTTTTCTTCCCTCCATTACGAGGTCCCTCATTTGTGTCCCCCAGTAGCTCCAGTTCCTCCCCCGCATAACAGGGTAGTACAGCAGTGCTAATTAACAGTGTATTACCTTCTTCAATGTCTGATTCAGATCATCCTTCTGTGTGGTACACTCACCACTGCTCTCGCATTACCTGAAATGTCACATGACATAAGAAGACAAGAATAGAGCTGAGTAATAAGAGTGGCAGGTGCACTGAAGAGGAGGATGGCATGGGACTGACCCTGGAGAAGGTAATACACACCACTCCTCCCGCTCTCAGAGAGTCGAAGATCATTGGTAACAATGCACAGTTCTGCCTGCTGCAACATCACCCCTGCAGTTTGCCACCTCAATTGCATGATTCAGTCGGCTTCATCACAGAGCTGGTCCTAATGACATGCTCCCACATTTGTTTTCCCCCAGTAACTCCAGTTCCTCCTCTACATCACAGAGTAGTACAACAGTGCTAATTAGCATTGTATACCTTCTCTAATGTAGGGTCCAGATCATCCTTCTGTAAAGTATAGTAACCACTCTCACTCACCACTGCTCTCACATTACCTAAAATGTCACATGATATGAGAAGACCAGAATAGAGACGAATGAGAGTGCACTGAAGTGGAGGATAAAATGGGACTGACTCTAGAGAAGGTAATACACACCACTCCTCCACCTCCACCACCCTCTGCTGCGCTATTCTTCAATGTGGGGAAGGGCAGGAAAAATGATTAGAAAATCTGTCCACTCTCTATTGAAGTGGATGCAGTTATTCCAGCTAGCTACTTCCTGCTCACCCTCTTTGGGTCTTTCTAGAATGGGATAAATACAAGAACTCTACCAAGAATGTTTATTTATGAAACAGTCTGGCACCAGAATGCCCCAGAGATGGCAGATCATCCTGCCAAGGCTGCCATGATTGCATATTACTCGGGCAGCACGGTGGCGTAGTGGTTAGCTCTCTCGCCTTGCAGCGCTGGGTCCCTGGTTCGAATCCCAGCCAGGGCACTATCTGCAAAAGAGTTTGTATGTTCTCTCCGTGTCTGCGTGGGTTTCCTCCGGACACTCCGGTTTCCTCCCACATTCCAAAAACATACGGATAAGTTAATTGGCTCCCCCTAAATTGGCCCTAGACTACAGTACTTACACTATATAATATAGACATATGGCAATGATAGGGATTAGATTGTGAGCTCCTTTGAGGGACAGTTAGTGACAAGATAAATATATATATATATATATATATATATATATATATATATATATATATATACACTGTACAGCGCTGCGTAATATGTCGGCGCTATATAAATACTAAATAATAATAATAATAATAATAATTACTCTGTAATATCTTTGATAGCTTTACAGCGGCTGATAGCTGTCTAAAGAGAAACCGCTAAAAAGAGATTTGGAGAACATAAAGAAAAGATGGGTTGAGCTGGACATGCACGCTAGGACTCTTGCTGAATATTGCCGGAGCAGAAGAATTCCACGAGCAGTACGCTCTCAAGTATCACCAATGCTTTTTGGGAATGATCCTGAATTCTGTTCCATCTTTGAAAGGATATGGAATAAGGCTGCGTTTGATACGATGATCCTTACTATTGAAAGGATTCATCAGGAGCTTCCAGCTTTAGAAAGGAAAAGCCTAGATATCCTTACTCAACTTACCGCAATCTTACCAGCAGAAGAGATGCAAATATTTGTGGATCAGCTGTCCAAAAAAATGGCTACCCATACCAAAGCAATTGAGGAAACTAAACGTTCCAAATTCCAACGAGATGCCCAAGACTATATGGGGGGCTACGTGTACTCATGGCAAAAGATGGTACCCGCCAATTCCCTGAGGAGATTTGCTAAACCCAGGAAACCGAGAGGGAAGTTGCCTCGTCCACAAGGGGGCAACCCTGGTTCATCTGCATCAGATTTTTTATCCTCCCGGGAGAATTCCCCAGTGAGAAGAAGTGCAGTAGGAGGGGCGGCAGTAGGGCCAGAGCCAAACGCACGAAAAGAGCCAATAAAGAGTCAGATGGAGCTACGGAAGAGGAACGGATAGAACCATCCCGATTAGTGGTTAACATCTCTCAATATACTTTGACGCCTACAGAGGAAAGAGTACTCGATTATGGATTGAACTTTAGTCCTACCAACTTACCAATTTTTTTTGAGATTGATCAAGAACTATATCGTTTCTTCAGAACCATCAAGTTAAAGTACTTTTTTGGGACAGCACCTCATTTTAGTGGGGTACAGGGGGCAATGGATGAATCCATGCTTTCATTGAGAGATATGGGATTGAGGAACAAGAGTTCCTTTACTCCATCTGGGAATATGGTGATTGATGCCTTTTGTACATTAGTTATGGAAGATATCAAAACATTAGAGTCAGAACAGCAGAAGAAGAGGGTACAATTCAACCTCACCAGGGATGAACGTCAGGCACTGGAAAATCTTAGGAGTCGAACTGAACTTACAATTCGGCCTGCTGATAAAGGCGGAGCCGTAGTGGTATTAGACACCAACTACTTTGAAGAAGAGATCAGGGGACAATTAGCACAAGAGGAGATATATTGTAAGATAGAACAGGACCCCATAGGTCCCATACAAAAGAAAATTAAAAGCATTATTGAAAGAGCAAGGGCTAAAGGTTTTATTGATGAGGGTTTGGCAAAATTTCTCATTCAGGAAAATCCTATGACACCAAGATTCTATACCCTTCCCAAAATTCACAAGAACCCATGCCGGCCACCGGGGAGACCCATTGTGGCCGGCACGGGCTCAGTATTTGTTCCTATTGCACAGTTTTTGGATAAACTATTACAGCCCATGGTGATTAGACTAGATTCATATATAAGGGACACAGATATGTTCCTTCAGAAAGTTAGAGGCCTAGATATAGGGGATGAAGAGCTCCTTTTGGTGACATTGGACGTGGAGAGCCTCTACACCTCCATCCCGCATGATGGGGGTGTGGAGGCCATCGACTGGTTCTTAATGACGCAGTCAGATCTGTCCAATGAACAGCGTTCATTTGCACTTCAACTTCTTAATGTGGTCCTACGTTGTAACTATTTTTCTTTTCAGGGCGAGTTTTTCCTGCAGCTGCGGGGCACGGCGATGAGGTCGAATGTGGCCCCGTCCTATGCTAATCTATATATGGGATTATTTGAGGAGGCCTTTGTGTATACTAATTGTCTGTTCCAGCGACATGCTAAGTGCTGGTACAGATTTATAGATGATATTTTTTTGTGTATGGGCGGGGCCGCATTCGACCCTTGATCAATTCTTGACTACTCTGTCCCAATGCTGCAGGGAAATCAGATTGACGAGTCATGTGAGTGCTGAACAGGTGTCTTTTTTAGATACCATCATCACGAGAGAAGGCAATTCCTTAACTTCTGACTTATATGTTAAAAGCACTGACTGTAACTCATTGTTACACTATAACAGTTTTCATCCGTCCCATGTTAAAGATGCTATCCCAAAAGGCCAATTTGCAAGATTGGATAGGATAGTCTCCAACTCTGAGAATTTGAGTCAACGACAGAATGATATGACTATAAAATTTAAACAAAGAGGATATCCTATGAAAGCAGTTAGATCGGATGTGAGTACTAGGAGGAGATCGAATAAACAATTTCGACTCCCCTTTGTGTCGACTTACAACACATGTAGTTCAGAGATCAGTAAAAGTATTAGACGTCATTGGCACCTTCTTAGTAATGCCTTCCCTAATATCCCTGAATTTAGGTATCCCCCGCTCCAGTCATTTAAACGAGCACCCACTGTTAGGGACAAAGTATTCCATCGTAAACACATAAGTCCCACTTCCAATAGGAGAGTGGGGACTTATCCTTGTATGGGATGTCATATGTGTGGACATATTATTAAGGGGTCAGACTTCTATCATCCCACTAAAGGTACAAAGTACCAGATTAGGGACTTTTTTACCTGTGAGTCGAGTTTTGTGGTCTATTATTTAAAATGCCCATGTGGCCTAGGCTATGTGGGCATGACCACACAGAAAGTGAGAGACAGGATCTGCTTACATAAAAGTACTATACGAAATGGGGATAAAAAGCAAGCTGTCTCAGCACATTTTGTAGAGGAACATCACAGTGTATCCCAACTTAAGGTTCAGATAATTGATGGGGTCCCTAGCACATGGAGGGGTAAACTCAGCAGAACTAATGAACTACGCAGGAGAGAAGCTAGTTGGATTAAAAGGCTGGGTGTGATGGGCAATGGAGGATTGAATCGAGAATATGAATTAGGCTTTTGTATATAGTGTCAAATTGAGGAAATCTGTGTTGCATGTTTTAATGTATTTGTTGTATTCTCTTTTATTGCAGAGCTTTCCGTTTTTCTGCAGTGGCGGTTCCTGGTTGGAGATACCTTTTCCGTATATATTTGCTGAGGAGGATTTGGTGAGATACGATACAATGTTTATTATGTTGGGGGTGTTGCCATGGAAGCGCTGAGAGCAGCCGTGATTGTAGCCGTATGGCTACGTTTGTTTACATATGACGACATGTGGTGTCCGCCCAGTGGGTGGCATCCAGTAGCGTACTGTGTCCATTGCGCACTTGGTTAGCGCAGGACTCACGAACGGACCCCTCGCGGCGCTTGTCTGGTGACGTCACCCAGTGGAGTCACCTGATCCGGCCACAGCAAATGAGAAGCCAGGGGATGCGTCTGTGAGCGGTGGGTGCCGCAGCACCCCAGGCTTAGACTACGTAGTGGGTGTTTCCCTGGGAAGGAGTTGCAGTCTCCCATCAGGTCCGCATAGCTGTACAGGTAAACGGATTGGCTGCTTGTGATTTAAAATGATTGGGTGGGATTGAGGGTGACCATTATAAATATGATGTCACTTGATTCCTTACTTGTGGTTGAAACAGCTTGAAGAAAGGCTGGTGACCTGAAACAGCGGGCTGTCGCTGTATAGCCACAGATTTTAACTTGATGTTTCAATAAAAGAGCTTTTCCATTTTTGGACGTGCCAGCCTCCATCTCCTTGTGTATAGCTGTCTAAAGAGGTTCTGCACTGTGGCCTGGAGTCTAATAAATCATTCACAGGCCTGTACCATAATCTGGTGTCCATGTGATAGAGAATTAACACCACCTCATGTAAAGACAATTCCACGCTGCTAATGGTAGATCCATCAGTCAACAGCTGCTTCCTGAGTCTGGTTGCACAGCCACATGTCTCTTGCATCAGATGATGTATGGGCAGATCGACCAAGAGACAGATCTCTCTACAGATCTCTCTCTAATCAAATCTAATCGGATAGATTTGTTGGGCACCATGAACCACGGGCTGATTCCCGATTAATTTCATCATGAAATGTTTCGAGAATTAGCCTAATGATGCCGCCTCATTGCCTCACCGCCCCGTCACTGACCCCCTTAGTGTATGAACACTTTACCTGTTGATTTCCGCAGCTGGCTCCGTGCTCTGTCCTTTCTCCACATACATGGGTCCTATGTGGTTGTAGGCGTATATGTGGGCACATGTGTGACATCGCACATGCGCCCATGTGCAATATGTCAGTAACCACATCGGGTGCATTTATGTGGACAGAGCACAGAGGACAGAGCACGGAGCCTGTGGCAGACACCGACAGGTACAGTATTAATGCACAGGGGGACAGGGCAGGGAGTTTGGTCTTGTTCGTCATTTGTCCCAATATTGCACGCTGTTACCGCTGCACACTCAATCAAGCATGTCGGCCCAACATCTTGCAGCATGTCTGATCAATACATGCAACCAATTTTGACCTGAATTGGATGGTTGATCGGCTGGGAAGTCGCTGATGTATGGACAACTTAAGTAGCACAGGAAAGAGGTGGGCGAGGTCAAGTGATTTACTTTTGGCTGTGGACACAACTCCCACCCTTCTGGCAGCAGATACATATTTATTGCAAAACAGACGGCAAAGCACAAACCTTTTTTGCTGATTTAGGATAAGTTCACACTGAATTTGTTGCAATGCGCACAGCATCTACTGCATTGCAACGGACAATGAATTTGCAATGTGATTATGTTGTAATGATGTGTTCAAATCTGAACATTAGTGTGTGTCAGATTCTGTGTGTTTACCAGATGGCACAGGCATTTACAGTTGATGAAACACACTTTTATGTACTTTATGCTTAAAGAGGAACTTCAGCCTAAACAAACATACTGTCATTAACCTATTTTGGTTCCTGGACGTAGTTTCTACGTCCAGGAACCATGCGCGCTACCGCGCGCCCCCGCGGCCGATCGTGCGCGTGCACGCGCACTCCCGGCCGCGGATTCGGTAGCCAAGGAATCAATGTATCGGGCTACGGAGCCCGATCATTGATTCCTCTCCCCCGCTGAAAAAGCGACAGCTTCTCTCGGAAGCTGCGCCTTTTCTGGCCGTTCCCTCTGCGATGAGTCACTCTAAGCGCGTGCTACGCTTAGAGTGACGTCATGTAAACAAACTCATGGCCGCCATCTTGTGGCCAAAAAGTAATACTACACCTGAAAAAAAAAAAAACAGAATTAACACACATTTACATTATATATCTATTGTTTACCTCCAACCCTCCCAAAAGTACCCTAATAAAATTTTTAGTATAAAAAAAACCATTACAATAATAAAAAAAAACATGTAAATATTTACCTAAGGGTCTAAAATTTTTAAATATCAATGTAAAGATGAAATATTTCTATATTTTTTTTATTTTAAACTTGTAAATAGTGATAGATGCAAAATGGAAAAAATGCACCTTTATTTCCAAATAAAATATTGTCGCCATACATTGTGATAGGGACATAATTTTAACGGTGTAATAACCGGGACATATGGGCATATACAATACGTGAGTTTTAATTATGGAGGCATGTATTATTTTAAAACTATAATGGCTGAAAACTGAGAAATAATGAATTTTTCCATTTTTTTCTTATTCTTCCTGTTAAAATGCATTTACAGTAAAGTGGCTCTTAGCAAAATGTACCCCCCAAAGAAAGCCTAATTGGTGGCGGAAAAAACAAGATATAGAGCAGTGCATTGTGATAAGTAGTAATAAAGTTATAGGCTAATGAATGGGAAGTGAAAATTTCTCACGTGAAAACGACGGAACCTGAATGGGTTAAAGAGACACTGAAGCGAAAAAAAATATATGATATAATGAATTGGTTGTGTACTATGAATAATTACTAGAAGATTAGCAGCAAAGAAAATATTCTCATATTTTTATTTTCAGGTATGTAGTGTTTTTTCTAACATTGCATCACTCTATAATATGTGCAGATTACACAACACTCAGCATTCAAAATGATTCTTTCAGAGCAGTCTGTGAAGTAATGACCTCTCTAGCAGAGGAAAAATAAATAGTCCAGGAACAGTTGGGATAATAAAAGTCAGATAACAGCCCTCTCCACGACTAACTTAGTCGGAGAGCTTAATGGCTTGTTTGCATAGAGATAACAACTGGAGTTTCTCAACTCTTCCTGTACTGGAAACAATTAGACTGATGTTAAACGGCTGCGCATCCCTGACCCAATACTGTACAATTGAATGGTTAATCGCTGTGGCGCACACCGCCCCCCCTGGACTAAAATGTACGCCCGCATCCAAACAATGCAATACTGGTCTATGGAGAAATTTTAGCTTCCATCATAGTTTTGCATGCAAAAATATAGATATACTGGACATCTGCACCAACGTTGAGGTAAATCTCCAGAGCAGATGTCCTAACACTAAACTGACCTAAGTTAAAAGCAAATGTCTTTACCCTGGCAGCAGCTACGCTAAAATGTGTAACTTACATTCAATACAGACAGCAGAGAACAAAGCAAGCGCTCACCAATATGGGCCGCATCTGAATGACTTACCACCTCATATGCACCGCTTAAATAGCTCAAATACACACTCAGCAATCAGACAGATGCAAAACATATGCAAAACTAAACTAAATACTTACCATGCAAAACAGGATAGCACAATTGGTGCTGCTAGCCTGGTAGTTACAGAACTGTGGATACAAAATATAGGTAAAAGGCTGCGCATCCCTGACCCAATACTGTACAATTGAATGGTTAATCGCTGTGGCGCACACCGCTCCCCCTGGACTAAAATGTACGCCCGCATCCAAACAATGCAATACTGGTCTATGGAGAAATTTTAGCTTCCATCATAGTTTTGCATGCAAAAATATAGATATACTGGACATCTGCACCAACGTTGAGGTAAATCTCCAGAGCAGATGTCCTAACACTAAACTGACCTAAGTTAAAAGCAAATGTCTTTACCCTGGCAGCAGCTACGCTAAAATGTGTAACTTACATTCAATACAGACAGCAGAAAACAAATATTGGTGAGCGCTTGCTTTGTTTTCTGCTGTCTGTATTGAATGTAAGTTACACATTTTAGCGTAGCTGCTGCCAGGGTAAAGACATTTGCTTTTAACTTAGGTCAGTTTAGTGTTAGGACATCTGCTCTGGAGATTTACCTCAACGTTGGTGCAGATGTCCAGTATATCTATATTTTTGCATGCAAAACTATGATGGAAGCTAAAATTTCTCCATAGACCAGTATTGCATTGTTTGGATGCGGGCGTACATTTTAGTCCAGGGGGGGCGGTGTACGCCACAGCGATTAACCATTCAATTGTACAGTATTGGGTCAGGGATGCGCAGCCTTTTACCTATATTTTGTATCCACAGTTCTGTAACTACCAGGCTAGCAGCACCCATTGTGCTATCCTGTTTTGCATGGTAAGTATTTAGTTTAGTTTTGCATATGTTTTGCATCTGTCTGATTGCTGAGTGTGTATTTGAGCTATTTAAGCGGTGCATATGAGGTGGTGAGTCATGCAGATGCGGCCCATATTGGTGAGCGCTTGCTTTGTTTTCTGCAATTAGACTGATGTATCTGATCTTAACCCTCCTGGCGGTTTGCTAAAAAATCGCCAGGGGGCAGCAAATCTTTTTTAAAAAAATTGTATTTGTTTTTTCATGTAGCGAGACAAAGTCTCGCTACATGATAGCCGCTGCTCAGCGGCATCCCCCCAGCCCCTCCGATCGCCTCCGGCGATCGGCGATCGGGAGATCCCGTTCAAAGAACGGGATCTCCTGGAGGGCTTCCCCCGTCGCCATGGCGACGGGGCGGGATGACGTCACTGACGTCATCGACGTCGTGACGTCAAAGGGGATTCCGATCCACCCCATAGAGCTGCCTGGCACTGATTGGCGAGGCAGCGCACGGGGTCTAGGGGGGGTGTGGCTGCGGCGCGACGGATAGCGGCGGATCGGCGGGTAGCGGCGGCGATCGGGCACTGCACGCAACTAGCAAAGTGCTAGCTGCGTGCAGCAAAAAAAAAATTATGCAAATCGGCCCAGCAGGGCCTGAGCGGTGCCTTCCGGCGGCATAGCCCGAGCTCAGCTCGGGCTTACCGCCAGGAAGGTTAAAATGTTTTTTTCCTTAGCTGTACTACACATACAAATCATAATATCATCATTTTTTTTCGCTTTAGTGTCTCTTTAAAGAGACTCCGTAACAAAAATTGCATCCTGTTTTTTATCATCCTACAAGTTCCAAAAGCTATTCTAATGTGTTCTGGCTTACTGCAGCACTTTGTACTATCACAGTCTTTGTAATAAATCAATGTATCTTTCCCTTGTCAGACTTGTCAGCCTGTGTCTGGAAGGCTGCCAAGTTCTTCAGTGTTCTGCTATGTACTCCCCCCTCAGGGGGGAAAGAAACACACAAATGATCTCTTGAGATTCAAAAGGAAGGCTGTATACAGCCTGCTTGTGTATGGATGTATTTTCTATGTGTGGACATACTGTACATCAACCTACTTCCTGTTTTGGTGGCCATTTTGTTTGTTTATAAACAAACTTTTTAAAACTGTTTTAACCACTTTTAATGCGGCGGGGAGTGGCGAAATTGTGACAGAGGGGAATAGGAGATGTCCCCTAACGCACTGGTATGTTTACTTTTGTGCAATTTTAACAATACAGATTCTCTTTAAGTTACATTAGTTATGTTAATTAAAATAGATAGGTAATATAATCTCTTACCCACACTGTTTTAAAAGAACCGGCAAATGTTTGATTTCATGATGGCAGACATCTTTTTGGTTGAAAGGAGGTGGCAGGGAGCATGAGACACAGTTCCAACTGTCCTGTGTCCTGAGTACCTCTCCCAGTTGCTAGGCAACGTGAATAACAACATAGGAAATCCCATCATGCTCTGCACAGCATCAGAGAAAAAAAGCCCGGTTTTTTTTTCTTTGATGGGTGGAGCTTAGCTAAAAATGCAGCTAAAAATGATGCTTTGGTAAGAAAAACAAAGTTCTGATGCTGTGAAACTGTTAAAGAAACACCAAGCCTTTTCAGTTCTGCTGAGTAGAATTTTAGTCCGGAGGTTCACTTTAAGGGCCATTTACTGTATGCCAGCATGTGTCATGTGATAGTGATGCAGGTACAGCTGTGATGCAAGATGCATTCCACATTCATCTAACCTGAGATTTAGAGGGTGGGGGGGCTGGTCCTGTACATAATGCAAAGTGGCAGCAAAGCAAAGCAGTATACATAACCTACTTCCAGCGGCATGATACATTAAGTTGCCTAGTAATGTCTGTCCTACAAATAATGATACGGACATTGAGGAGACAGCATGAATGAAGCATCCGGTTCGATTTTCAAATATATTCCTCAGTATTCTATTTTCAGGATCCCCCTTCACTACCTCTTCAGTTGCAGCCAGCCAATAACCATGCAGCTTCAGTCCCACGTCATGTGATGTGGTCAGAATGTGGTCAATGCCGCTATGCATTGATTATGTACAGGAGCTGCCCCCAGCTGCTGCCCCTCCCCATGATGGCAGAGGTCATGGGGGTTATTGTTATGCCCCTGAAATGGATAATCCACTTAGGTTGCAGTCAGAGCACCTGAGCTGCATGCTTGTTCATGGTCTATAATTAAATGTATTAGTAGAAGCAGAGGATCAGTAGGACAGTCAGGAAATGCACATTGTTTAAAATAAATAAATGTCATACCCCTCTCAGTTCAGGTGTGCTTTAAATAGGCATGTGCTTTAAATAGAGGTCTGGACATCAACACAGCCAGTCAAAGCCTCTATTCTGCTCAGCCCCATCCTTCTCCATAAGCATGAGCATGTGTTTATATGTGCATAGCCTTGTGTCAGGACATCTATGTAGGGCTTCCTTGTCATTAAGTTGCCTAGTTATTTCTGTCCTACAAATAATGATACGGACATTGAGGAGACAGCATGAGCGTAGCATCCGGTAAACACGTGATCATCTTTTCTCTTCTTTCTTTCTTTTCTTTTTTTAAATATAATCCTCATTATTCTATTTTCAGACATGTTTTCATAGCTATGTCTGTCCTCTATAGTAGACTGTCAGCAGCTACGTCTACTGCAATCACCTGATCTCCAGAACATTGAAAATCACTTGTGACGTGAGAAAAGATGTTTCTGCCCAGTGCTGTCAGGTTAACCTCTTTGCACTCCATAAAATATTCAGGAGCAACAAAGCAATACAAGCAATTACTCGTTGTGCTCCAGCAACACTGCAATCTTGATCAGGAAACAAGTAAAATGAGAACAGACAGGAGTGTGTGAGCCTTTATTGGAAAACAAATGTAACCCTGAAGGCCCTTGTTGAGCATTTTAATATTAAAGCACGTTGTATTCACCTTTACATGCCCTGGTATTGACATGTTTTCTCCACATTAACAGCTGCTTACAAGATTTCAATCATTTACATTGTGCTGATTTATTGTGCGGTTCTTCCAGGGCCTCCCTGCACCATTAGGTTTGTAAGTTCTTATCTGCCTACTCCTTATTAAATCCTCCTCTGCTTCGGTTACAATACCTTGATTTAAAAGTGTTATCACGGTGAGATTTAAGGTGGAAAAAAAATCAGTGTGTAGAGGTTACACTTCATAGAAACAGTAATCAACCTTTGAAACCACCCAAGGACTTTTCATTTCAGGAGTGACACCTACCTTCAATTTATTAAACCCTAATTAGGGTTTGTCTGCTCTCGTTTAGCAGCCCCGATGGATTTTCCTTTGTGAGATATACTTGAAAGTAATGAGAACAGAAGTGCTATTTGCGATTCATGTTTTACATTTGTTTGCTGCAATTATAGTGCAGACTCAGAGCAGTAGTTGATTTACAGATGGATTAGCAAATGTAATAGTTCTGAATTACTTACAGTACAAGTATACTTTGGAAAAAAAATACACACACCGTGTATGAAGAAAGACACGTCTCTTTGTCACAGGAACCTGTAAGGGACAATATCTGCTGTATATGTACAGTGTATGCAGTGGGATGCGAAAGTTTGGGCAACCTTGTTAATCGTCATGATTTTTCTGTAAAAATCGTTGGTTGTTACGATAAAAAATGTCAGTTAAATATATCATATAGGAGACACACACAGTGATATTTGAGAAGTGAAATGAAGTGTATTGGATTTACAGAAAGTGTGCAATAATTGTTTAACCAAAATTAGGCAGGTGCATACATTTGGGCACTGTTGTCATTTTATTGATTTCAAAACCTTTAGAACTAATTATTGGAACTCAAATTGGCTTGGTAAGCTCAGTGACCCCTGACCTACATACAAAGGTGAATCCAATTATGAGAAATAGTATTTAAGGGGGTCAATTGTAAGTTTCCCTCCTCTTTAAACCTCCCTGGCGGTAAGCCCGAGCTACGTTCAGGCTAGCCGCCGCAGGGGATCACATGGCCCCAGGAGGATTTTTTAAAATAAGAGTTGCTCTATATGCTTCAGCTATCACTTTGCTAGCTAATTATGTCCCCCAAGTCCCTCCGGTCCCCACCGATCGCCTCCGATTGCCGCCGTAATACGTACCCCCCCCCCCCTAGGGATCCCATGATGGCGCAGCCTCCCAATCAGCTCCAGGCTTCGCTATGGGGAGGATCGGGACTGCGCATGACGTCATGACGTCGATGACTGCGTACCGCCATGGAGGTTAATTTTATCTGAAGTGTAGCAACATGGGGGTCTCAAAACAACTCTCAAATGACCTGAAGTCAAAGATTGTTCGCCATCATGGTTGATGGGAAGGATCCAGAAATTTCAGCTGTCTGTTTCCACAGTTAGGAACATATTGAGGAAATGAAAGACCACAAGCTCAGTTCAAGTTAAGGCTCGAAGTAGCAGACCAAGAAAAATCTCGGACAGATAGAAGTGACAAATAATGAGAACAATCAGAGTCAACCCACAGACCAGCACCAAAGACCTACAACATCATCTTGCTGCACATGGAGTTACTGTGCATTGTTCAACCATTCAGCGCACTTGCAAGGAGTTGCTGTATGCGAGAGTGATGCAGAGGAAGCCTTTTCTTCGCCCAAAGCACAAACAGAGCCGCTTGAGGTATGCTAAAACACATTTGGAATAAGGTGCTGTGCACTGATAAAATTAAAATTGAGTTATTTGAGCATAACAAGGGGTGTTATGCATGGAGGAAACACAGCACAGCAATCCAAGAAAAACACCTGCTACCTACAGTAAAATATGGTGGTGGTTCCATCATGCTGTGGGGCTATGTGGCCAGTGCAGGGACTGGGAATCTTGTCAAAGTTGAGGGACACATGGATTCCACTCAGTATCAGCAGATTCTGGAGACCATTGTCCAGGAATCAGTGACAAAGCTGAAGCTTTGCCGGGGCTGGATCTTTCAACAAGACAACGACCCTAAACGCTGCTCAAAATCTAAGGCATTCATGCAGAGGAACAAGTACAACGTTCTGGAATAGCCATCTCAGTCCCCAGACCTGAATATAATTGAAAATCTGTGGTGTGAGTTAAAGAGAGCTGTCGATGTTCGGAAGCCATCAAACCTGAATAAACTAGAGATGTTTTGTAAAGCGGAATGGTCCAAAATACATTCAAGCAGAATCCAGACTCTCATTGGAACCTACAGGAAGCGTTTAGAGGCTGTAATTTCTGCAAAAGGAGGATCTACTAATTATTGATTTTATTTCTTTTTTGTGGTGCCCAAATTTATGCATCTGCCTAGTTTTATTTAAACAATTATTGCACACTTTCTGTAAAACCAATCAACTTCATTTCACGTCTCAAATATCACTGTGTGTGTCTCCTATATGATATAATTAACTGACATTTTTTATTGTAACAACCAACAATTCATACAAGTAAATCCTGATAATTTACAAGGTTGCCCAAACTTTCGCATCAAACGGTATGTCTGGCAATCCGATGGACAAGTCAAGATTTTGTGGATGTCTTGAGACCGATATTTGCCCAACTGCTTTGTACCAAGTATAAAATTTGGTGGATGGAGAATATGGTTTGGGGTTGTTTTTCATGGGTTAGGCTTGACTTTTTTGTTGCAGTGAAAGAAACTCTGAATGCTTCAGGATGGTGTTTGGACAATTTTATGCTCCCAGCTTTGTGGGAATATTTGAGGCAGACCCCTTCCTTTTGAGGATGGCCCCTTCCCGTTACTGCGCATCAATGCACAAAGCAAGGTCCATAAAGACATGGATGAGCAGGTTTGGTGTGGAAGAACTTGACTGGGCTGCACCACCTGACCTTAACATGACAAAACACCTTTGGGATGAAGATTGTCCAACATATCAGTACATGTACACACATGCTCTTCTGGAAGAATGATCAAAAATTCCCATAAACAGAAAGAGTTGAACCTGTTATAGCTGCAAAGGGTGGGTTAAATCCATATTAGAACCTATGGACTGCATTACTTATTGTTTTCTTTGAAACAGTCGTAACTGATAATTCCATGCCCAGGTCTTTCTGAAGCTCTCTGCGAGTGGTCCTCGGCATTTGAAGATTTCTCCTAATTATTCTTTTGACTTCTCTGTCAGAAATATAGATTAGGAGCACCACTTCGAGTTATGGAACAATTATATTCCCTCTTTACAGATTATGGCCCCAGTGATCCCTACTGGAACATTTAGAAGCTTACAAATACTTCTGTAACCAATGACATCAGTATGTTTTGCAGCAATAATACAGCAATGGGTTGTTTCTGGCGTGGATATATGTATGCTGCCAGTGAGCAGGACGCAGGGTGAGCCGAATGATGGTTCGTCCTGTTGCCAATCAAATCCTTGGCTGACTAAAGTAGAATTTCCCCTCTGAGTTGTTGCAACTTGGAAGGAGATATAATTTGGAGTCCAGCGATCACTGGAACCTCAAATTACTCTTAACTAGGTGCCGCCATAGCAGTAATGTTATACTGTGCATTACTATAAATAAGCATAATAATTACTAAAAATAAGCACAGTATAACATTTTTTAAATTTTTATTTTGAGTTGAAGAAATATACAATCAATAATATAAAACAAAACAGTACAGCCACCAAAACATGCCAGTACAGATATAACTCAATGGCAACACCACAATACTGGGTGTATTCTCAGTAACTAAAATCTTGGTGGTCCTGAAAATACTCCAGACCCAAATTTAATTAAGAGCTAACATAACACACACACCCAAATCACAAAACAAAACACAACACAACAAAACAAAAAATCCAGCCCAATTGGATTATTCGACCAAATGCACAGCCTTCAGATCCTACTACATATTATCCTCCACCAGCTTCCCACGGTCTCCAATCAAAGTCGTTACCCCAAGCCTCTCCCTGAACTCCAACCAAGTTGCCCATTGACTATAAAACTTCCCCATCTTATTTTGTGCCGACATTACTAATTCCTCCATCCTCATTGTGTCATTGAGGGCTTCAGCCATGTCTACTGCCCTCAAGTTGGGCGTCAACTTTCCAATTTTCAGATATCTGACTGAGGACATCAGATGGCCAAGTATAGACCCCTTTGAGTTTTTTATTGGACCTGGAAACATTGAGAGTAATGCAATCTCTGGGGAGTGGGCTATATGACGTGAGTTCATTTCCTCCAACCACTCAAAAGCAAATCCCCATAAGTGAGAAATGCTATCGCACCCCCACCACATATGTAAATAATCCCCTACCTCTTTCCCACATCTCCAGCATATGTCCCTCTTGCCATTTTGAAATCTGAGCTGGGGTATGAAACCATCAGATCAGGAGCCTATAATTACTTTCCTGCACTTTACTTGACCTCGATGCCCCATGCGTCAGTGCCAGTGCCTTTTTTCAGTCACTAGATGTAAACTGTTTACCTAAGTCTGCTTCCCATTGTGAGCAGATATGATTAAACTGACTGGGAGAAACATCCAACAGTATTTTATAAATTTTTGAGATGGCATGTTCTGGTCGATGTTCACTGAGACATAGGCTCTCAAAGGCCGTACAATTCCTCATTAACTGAGATGAGAGTTAAAGTGATTTAACATAACTACATAATTGATGATATTGTAACCATTGTGAGATGTTGGGGCTGCTACTGCCTGCAGATAGCAGATCCCCAATGGGGGGAGGGGACCCATTAACCAAAAAAGTTCCCATCATTGGCCAGTCCCTTCTATTAAGGCCCAAAAAAGTATTCGCTCTAACTGCAACTGCAAAGCTTAAATTATCAAAACTGGAAGTGAGAGGACTCGGAATAGATGAATACAGTAAAGGAGATCCCCCTGCTGACAACAAGGCATCCCAAATTGTCAATACATTCTGTACCAGCAAGGGGACATCAACTAGAGACCTTCTAAGACACACAGGGATCCAGGGCAAAGCCCTGACATCCAAGTCTATTATCTGGGATTCCAGTTTAACCCATTGCTTAGTTTCATGACTGTGAAACCAGTCTATTATATGGGACAGTGCTATTGCTCTATGGTACAATTACAAGTCGGGTAGGCCCAATCCCCCCCTCATTTTACTCTTTGACAGCAAAGCATACCGGAGGTGCGGGACTTTCTTATGACCCCATATGTATCTAATGAACATTGATCTAATTGATTTAAAGGCATCTTTAGGAATATCTAAGGGGACTGCCTGCATTACGTGTAGAAACCTAGGGAGAATGTCCATTTTAAGTACATTAATACGTCCCATCCTAGAGGGCTTACCATACGTCGGGGAAGCAAGGTCTCTCGAGACCTGATGTAACAATGGGGTATAGTTTAGGTCATAAAGATTAGAGAGACATGAGGGGATCTGGATTCCTAAATATTTAATATGATGCTCTTTCCACTTAAAAGAAAAAACAGTTTTCAATTCAAGCAACATCTTTCGTGATAGATTGATATTTAAGACTTCGGATTTAGAAGTATTTATTTTAAAATTGCTAAGATCTCCAAAGATTCGGATTTTAGAGAGTACATTTGGTAGCGAGATCTTTGGCGACGTGATGAATAGGAGCACATCATCCGCATATAAGGATATCTTATTGTGACCAGTCCGGGTTCGGAGCCCCATTATAATAATGGCAGTATTTGTATAGCGCCTTTCTCCTGTCGGACTCAAAGCGCTTGCGAGGCAGCCACTAGAGCGCACTCAGTAGGCAGTAGCAGTGTTAGGGAGTCTTGCCCAATGAACTCCTTACTGAATTACTGGCTTACTGAACAGGCAGAGCCGAGATTCGAACCCAGGTCTCCCATGTCAGAGGCAGAGCCCTTAACCAGTACACCATCCAGCCACTGCTGGATATATTATAGAAGGATTTTGTCTAATAGCATTAGCGAGATGTTCTATAGTTAATATATAGAGTAATGGAGATAGGGGACACCCCTGCCTGGTACCATTGTGGATGCTGAGGGCGTCCGACAGTATGTCATTATTGCTATGGCGGCACCTAGTTTTGGCACTCAGTGCTGAGCGCCATGCACCAAAACCACCTGCTTTGTGTTTCTGATATTTGGTGTAAATACCATGTCAATATCCCCAATTCCCTGCCCTTCCTGTAGACTTTGCTTTTTCCAATTTCAAGCTGTATATGGTTTGCAATAAATTTGCAAGCAAGAGTTAATTGCATCTCATTGATCATCTCTAAGGACCACCAGGAAAAAAATGTATATTCCACCTACATCATTCTTAAGGTGGCCACACACGATACAATAAAATGATCCGATTTTACAGTAATTCGATAAAAACGATCGTATCTCCCGAAAAAATCAGAAGCTTTTTTTTCATTCGACTGAAAAATCCGATCGGATTTCCCGTTTTCTTCGATTTTAATCGATCCGGACTGCCAGATATTTTTCTTCAATCTTTCTAAAGATTGTATGCTGTGTGTTGGATTGTCAATTTATTAACATACACACCCTAGCAATTTTGTTACAGTTTCCAATCATTTTTATCATAATTGGGGGAAAAATTGAACATAGGTGTGTGGTACATTGGTCATATTTTTGAAATGTTACAATCAGTCAGAAAAATTGATTGCAATTCTTTAATTGAACAGATATTTAAAAAATTGTATGGTGTGTGGCCACCTTTAAGGTGGTCACAGACCATACAATTTGTTTAAATATCTCTTCAATTTAAGAATAGCAATCAATTTTTCTGACTGATTGTAACATTTCAGAAATATAACCAATGTACCACACACCTATGTTCAATTTTTCCCCAATTATGATAAAAATAATTGGAAAATCTGAGAAAATTGCTAGGGTGTGTATATTAATACATTGACAATCTAACACACACCATACAATCTTTAGAAAAATTTAAGAAAAATTTCCAGCATTCCGGATCGATCAAAATAAAAAAAACGGGAAATCCGATCGGATTTTTCAGTCGAATGAGAAAAAAGCTTTAGATTTTTTCAGGAGATCCGATCATATTTATCGAATTGCCGTAAAATCGGATCATTTTATTGTATCGTGTGTGGCCACCTTTAAGGTGGCCACACACCATACAATTTTTTAAGTATCTGTTCAATTTAAGAATTGCAATACATTTTTCTGACTGATTGTAACATTTAAAAAGTATGACCAATGTACAACACACGTATGTTCAAGTTTCCCCAATTATGATAAAAATGATTGGAAACTCAATCTTTAGGAAGATTGAAGAAAAATATCTGGCATTCCGGATCGATTAAAAAGATTTTTTTCGGGAGATCCGATCATTTTTTTTTTTTTTTGTTTCAATAGTTTTTATTGAATATTTTGAAACAGTAGTTAAACATTTGCTTATGGTATAAAGCATATACCATTTGCTTAGACATACTATAAAATAAAATACAAATGAAGAAATAAAAACAACACATGCATAGCAGGACAAAACTGCGTCCTGCTGTTAACTGATCAAATGAATACAGAAATAGTCATGAATACAACAATGGCGGAGAATACAGAGCTAGTGTCTCTAGGGTGAACCTCACGGAGTATGTGGTGAACCAGGTTTGATCAACCCATATGTTTTAGTAGCTAAGCTGTTCCAAGACGTGTCACTTAGAGACTGACACGAATGACAGCATGGTATGTTTGCTCTATCCTATCCAGACGGGGGGGGGGGGGGGGGGGTAGGGGAGGCCAGGGCTAGGTTTAAGGTTTAAGGAGTGGTTACCAGAGTGTGCTCAACGCTGCAAGAGTATTAGTTAAGTGATATTTGTGGGAGGATTTTGTCCCAAGGAACTTTAAGGTGATCTGTTGCCCTCCCTGGAAGGGAGCGTTTCATAAACAAGGCCTCCATGTTTAGATTTATATCTACCTGACTTCGGAGCTGGGTTAGCGTGGGTAGGTGGTCGTGACCCCAATTAGATAGAATCAGCTGACGAGCAGCACATATAATGTGGGTGATAATTGGTCTTTCGAGGGCCTGATATGAGTCCAATCCTACTAGTAGGAGTCCTAATGGGAGGTTTGGGGGGGTGTTTTGTCCCGATAGTGCGGTTATTATTTTGAAAATTTTGGACCAAAATCCATTAATGAGGGGGCATTCCCATAGGATATGGAGTAGTGATCCGGAGAAATTACAATTTCTCCAGCATAGTGGGGAACGTTGGGGGGAGAATTTGGACAGCTTTAAGGGGGTCATATACCAGCTGAACATTATTTTTTTTGAAGTTTCTAAGTGGGTAATGCATTTTGAGTAGCGTTTTAAGTCTGCTAAGGCTTTTTGGAGGTGCTCCACTGCTAACGGGGTGTGTGTATCTATATCCCAGGTGTGTACTGAGCGTTGAAGAGGGTTTTCGGGGGGGGGAGCTTAACAGTTTGTACCAAACTGATATTTGGCCCTTAACCTTGATAGGGTGTGGTTGAGGGTGAATTAGGTCCCCAACTTCCTTGTGGAGGGGTTTAATTTTGATAGGGTTTTTTTTGTGTAAGTGTAATATCTGTAAATATTTAAATGTCTCTTGGTCATTAAGTTTATATTTCCATTTTAGGTGTGGGAAGGGGATCAGGGTTGAATGGTCAAACAAGTTATTGAGCCAGAGGATGTCGGCCTTTATCCAGGATTGCGGGTTAAAGTTAGGAATTAGCGATTTTAGCATTGTTATGGGGATGTTAGCTGGTGCTGGGCCCTCCTTGGATTGACTTTTTTTGCCTAGGGTGTTCCAGGCTGCTACTGTTGCCGAGATGGTTGGGTGAGTGGTTCTAGCAGGAGTTTGTGATGCCCAAGTGATATAGACATAGTCAAGTAGGGGGATATCCGCTAGGTCTCTTTCTAGTATTGCCCAAGTTTTGTCGGGGAATTCTGGCCACCAGTATTTTGACATGTCCAGGATTGAGGCTGTGTAGTAAGAAAAGGGGTCTGGTAGGCCAAAACCTCCTTGGTGCGGGGGGGAAGTTAGGGTTTGATACGATATTCTATGTTTTTTGTTTTTCCACAGGTATTGTAGGACTATCTTACGGAGCCTGTGGAAGAATTTGTAGTGAAGGGGGATGGGGAGCGTCCTGAAGAAGTAGAGGATCTTAGGGAATGTTGACATTTTATACGCCGCAATTTTGCCTGAGAGGGAAAACTCAAATTGTGCTAGGTGGTCCAGTTCAGCTTTGATGGTCTCTAAGAGAGGGAGGAAATTACAGGAATAGAGTTCGCTCGTTTTTGGAGGAATATTAACACCTAAGTATGGAATTGTATGTTTGGCCCAGGGGAAAGGAGATATTTTTGAAATTTCATCTTTTAGTTGGGGTGGGATATTTATTTCCATTAGAAGTGACTTATTGTCATTGACTTTGTAGAGTGAGGCTTCCGAAAACTCTCTGAGAGTCTTGCAGATGTGCGGGATGGAATCCAATGGGTCTGAGATTGAGAGTAGGACGTCATCTGCGAACAGATTTATTTTCTGTTCCATTCTGGAGAAAGGGATGCCTCGGATGTTGGGGTTAACTCTTATATGTTCCGCTAGAGACTCCATCATTAAAACAAAAATTAGGGGAGATAGGGGGCATCCCTGTCTTGTACCATTTGTAATAGAGAACTGTTTTGAGATGAACCCCGACACGTTGACCTGTGCTGAAGGAGACTGGTATAGGGCTAAAATTGCTCTCAAAAAAGACCGATCCGATCATTTTTATCGAATTGCCGTAAAATCGGATCATTTTATTGTATCAGTGGTGTGGCCATCTTAAGGCTAAGTTCACCCTATGTGCATTGTGTAAAGCACGCGCATACTGCAACACACACTATCATGTCTTACTTTTCATAGACATAAAATTGCTATGACAACGTGGTCACTAGCATGCACAGCCAGAAGCACACTTTAGAAAGTGTGTTAGGATAATATGGTCTATAATATCGAAGAGATGGGAATATGCACAATAAATTGTATGGGCAGTGTTTCCAAAAACCATAGTGTGAAGGTACCCTTACTCCTCAGTATCCTCGAAATGTGAAAAAAAAACCCATAGAAAGGAATTTTATATGCCATATATTTTTTTTTCTCTGGTGCAAGTGTAACACATGCTACGCAAGTAGTGTAACACATGTTACTATAGAAACAAGCACATTACCCAGGTGACATGGGTTGCACTAACTGTGCAATGCACACTACATTACTGGTATAAGTAGCAGTAAAATTGCTGTGCACTACCTGCGCACAGCTAATTTGCCACTATTTAGTGAATATACTTCAATATTTCCTCCCTTCTATATGAAGGAACTTGAAAAGAAAGAAATGTAATTTCTAGCATGTCTGAGGTTGGAAACACAAAAGTCACTGAGGAAAACAAAATGCATAATTTCCACAAAAAGTTTCAATAATTAATTTGGGTAATTTTTACTGTTCTTGTGTACATAGGTTAGAGTCTCAGCTATGGTATTGGTTAATTTACAGATGTAAGGTTGCACCCAATCATGAAATGTGTAACTGTACACTAGCATAGAGGTTTTGTGCTGTATGTTGTAAATAAGAAAAAAGTCAGCAATGGGTTAATGTCTTAATCTCTCGTAGCCAATTTCAAAAATCCCACCTGTCATTGAGTCCTTAAACTACTGATTGAATCTCGTAGTGCATTTGCCACGCTGATGTGATAGATGCAACATCAGCATCACTTAGGTTTCTGTGGTATTGCTTTCCCTTGATTACACAAGCGTAGAGGGGAACCATTTTTCTAGGAAACACAGCATGTCTCTTAAAACACAAATTTCAACTGTTATCTAAAATTTAACTCTGTTTTAATTTGTGCAATTAAATAATCATTTCAACCACTTAGCTGATTAGATGGCATTTTCACGTGCAATTACAGTCAACACAGATTGCCAAATGACAGTTCACCAAAATGGTGGTAATTTTTTTCATGAGTTTCTCCAGTTTCTGAATGTAGAAATTGTTGTTACTGATAGGTTAAGTTACAAATGCAAAAGATGTCTTAACTCATGCATTACATTAATCAACATGCTTTTCTGTTCATAGCATTGGGTGGAATTATATTACTGTGGTCAATATATGGAAGATATTGTTTCAAAACAATTGGCTGATAAGATTTGCATATTTATTTTAATATCTTCATTGCTATGGCAATGGATTTGCTAGGTGCTCACTGCAATTCTACACTAAGGGACTTGTTGAAAAACGTTGGGTTATATTTACCAAGCTTCTCTGCAGCTATCAAACACTAGAGAACATACATCCAGAAAATCTGGGATGGATTTATTTAACAACTCTCTGCCATTGGGTCTGCTGCGTGGCAAAGGTTTGCAACCCTTGCTTTCACCTCCTGATGAGTCCTGATTGGTGGACGAAACATGATGGACAGAGCCAAGATGGAAGAGACCAGCGTTGCGTGATGAGAGTGCTGCGTTTTAATGCTTTTTAACTTCATTTAAAGTGTGTTTTATTCCTTTTATTACCAAATAAATGGGTTCACACTTTTGGAAGACGTTTCGGTCATTAAGGTTGCAAGAGAGGGCAGAGTGTCTTTATACTGGGAGGATGAGCCATGCAAATTGTATTGGCAGTGCTGTCCTGTAGCTAAGACAACCAGGAGTTACCATTACAGGACCAGTGAGAATATAAAGGATTATAAGAGGTAGTACAATCTAAACTAAAATCATATACATGCCCCTGTTCACACCTCTGTCTACAGGTTTGAACCATTGTATAAAGATTGTTTCCCTCATTATTCTTTCTCTGTGGGACTTAAAGTCACTCATTGGTACATTAACTAGGTCATGGGAACAAAAATGTGCAAGCACTGGGAGATCAGTATAATTTTTATTAATAGTGTACCTGTGTGTGTTCTTGTGCTTACACATATCTGGGGCACTTTTTCCTGTAAATCAACTTATCTGTGGAGCAACTAAATTGCCCATCAGAAATTTATGTAGGAAAAACAGGACAAACTCTACATAAGCATATGAACACACACAGGCACGCTATTGACAAAAATTATATTAATCTCCCAGTGCCTGCACATTTTTTTTCTCATGGACACTGTTAAAGAGAAACCATGATCAAGAATTTAACTTTATCCGAATCAGTAGCTGATACCCCCTTTCCCATGAGAAATATTTTCCTTTTCTCAAACAGATCATCAAGGGGCTCTGTATGGCTGATATTGTGGTGTAACCCCTCCCACAGGAAACTGTCAGGACCATGGTCCTGACAGTTTCTTGTCTGTGATCCTCATTGCATTGTGGGAAATAGCTGTTTACAGCTGGGTCCAACTGCCAAAAAAGCAAGCAGCATCTCCTTCTACTGACATCACCTGACAGCAGTAAAAATGTCACCATGTGATAAATGTCAGACTGTAAATCAGGGAGAGAAAATATTTTACAATGGGTAAACACTGACTAAATCATTTATACATAATTATTGTAAAAATTAAGCACTTTTCTATTACATTATTTTCACTGGAGTTCCTCTTTAAGTTACCTTCTATGCTCCCTTTGAAGGCACCTACTAAAGAGAGAGGGTCAGTAAACACTGAGCCTTGTTTATATCTGGGATCTGACAATTTAAAAAAAATGAATATGATATTACAAATAATGGTTAGATCCATACCTGGATGTCCTCTGGTGATTCAAATATGTAGGGCACTATGGGCCGTGGAAGGTATGAAACGCTCTCAGATTTACTGACAACAGATTGCTAATTGGGGTATATGACCTACAGAGTGCTCTATATCTTTAGTTTTGTGCCTGCGGATGGACTTTAAAAACATCTTTTATGCTTTTTAGGATGGATATTTCCCTTCCCACACCGCCTTAAATGCAATTAGCTTCAAGCAGAAAGTGAAATTGCATTTTGCAAAGCTGAAAACAGTGCTGAAGCAAAACCAGATTTCACTCATCTCTCTAGTAATTAGTGTTCCTCCAACACTGGTCGTAGGTTTGTAGAGATATTAGGCTGAGAGTTCCCTGGAGGGACAGCAGGTGATGTGATTGCTTCAATGTTCTCTACAAAGTGCTGACGAATAAAGTATCACCACTACATAAATGTGTAAAACAAATAATAACCTGATTGGCAGTGTCTCTGGGCAATAGACAGGAAGAACTGTTTTTAACCTGTCCTCAGGAAGATTAAATAATTCTTTTTACTCATTGTTCATAAATGCTGGTTATCACTGGTAGCTAAGAACCATAGTGTTGTGGCGTTTTGTAACTTCGTGCCTTTATGTCTAACAATACATTGAAAATTAGTGCATCTTGATTTTTTTCCTATGTGTTGCTATCAGGTGCGCACATTATTATCTAACTCCACTGTGTTACTCCATTAAAAGAATAAAGGAATGGCCATACAGACTTTACCTAAACAATCTTGTTAAAATCCCACATCAGCAATTCCTAGTCTGGGAAAAATTGCAAAAGGTAAATCTTCTGCAATCTTCTGTCCACTAGAGGGGGCAGATAGTTGCTTCCACTGTACTATCTGGTGGCCAGGAGATGCTGCATATTTATTTAGGCTAGAAGAAACCAAGAGCAGCCTCAGAGGACCCAAGTAGGGACATTACTGAGAACATGCATTTGATGTCAGTATGGCTATTACTGTATATACTCGTGTATAAGCCTAATCAGCATAAAAAATGTGCTGAAAAGTTACCCCCTCGGCTTACATGCGAGTCAGTGGAGCAAAAACAGGTGGTAGAGCAGGTTTTGTTAATGGCAGAGGAGCATAAGGATTGTGCACTAGTGATCCTGCTCTTGCCAGCTGGCTCCCTGCTGTGTCAGTGCCCTCCATACTCTGCAACATGGTGTGCAGACTGCGCTGTTCAAGACTACCTGTGTCCCTAGGCTTGTGGAGCGGAGCATGGAAGCAACGTGTCAGCAGTGCAATGATCGGGGATTCTTCCTGTGTGGCAATCGCTGTGTCTCATATCTATGACACCATCTAGTGGCTTCTTGAGGCAGAGCTGTATGATCCTGGGGCACATCTGGCTATGGGGAAGGGGGATGAATTGTACTGGGAGAACATCTGGGGGTTATATTGAGGAGGGGGCTTATACGCAAGTTGATTACTTTTTCCTGGTTTCTGAGGGAAAAGTGGGTACCTAAGCTTATACACGAGTTGGGTGATAAGCGAGTATATACAGTATCTTCTTTTCATAGACACACTTAGACAATACTATTAGTATAACTGGATATATCATTTAAATCGGTTTTAAGATTTTGTTTGTTTTTACTCATTGAATTTGCTTGTTTTGTTTTTTTTTAAGAAAATCCTAATATTCATATTAGACTAGTTTTCTAACAATTTAGTGTCTAGGACTGCAAATAGATGTCCTTCCACTTAACATATATGCTTGAATATAAGTTAACGACAGGTAAGGCTATATGAGGAAGGAAGGGGGAACCACTAGACACCAGGGAACTCTATGTGGGGAGGGAGAGGGGCCACTAGACCACCAGAAAGGAAATATAGGGATGGGGATGTTAAATGAACCAGCCTGTGTTTCTACCCTAGGTTTATACTCGAGTAAAACTATTTTTCTGGTGTCTGAAGGAAAGACTAAATACCTTGGTTTATACTCGGATCAGTTTATATTTGTGTATATAGGGCAGTATAAAACATTCATAAAATATATAACACCTAGGCCCATATGCAATTCTCTTTTTCACCTGAGTTTTCTCCTAGGAGATAATTTTTCATCTTCAATTTTAAATAACTTTCCAGCACTTTTCAACTAAAAAAGTACCATAAAGTAGGTGAAAAAGTACTATCGAAATTATTTTGAGTATTTTCTTGCTTTTTGGTGGCTTAAAAGGCATTTTATTGACAAGTTTAAAAATATCTCCCAGGAGAAAACTATGGAGAAAAAGTGAATTGCATCTGGGCCCAAGTGTTTAACCTTTTTCTTTATAATAGTAATGTGAAGAAGCTCAAAGAAGCTTTGGAAGAGGAACTCTGTGAGGTAAAAATACCTGTGTGGGCTACAGAGAGTGTACAATGTGTGTGGAACAATGTCTGCTCATAAAGTCAGAAATCTGTTGGAAGGGAGGTTAGTTTACAGCAGTTACTTAGGAAAGACACTCAAAACTTTTTTTTTTTTTTTTTTTTTATAGATATCTTGTAGCTTGTTTTTTTTTTTCTCCATGACTTTAGTTCACAGACTCCAGACCTTTTAGAAACACACCAAATATCCCTCTATCCAATACATTATCAATGTAGTTCTCAAGATTTTCTTGTAGTACATCCCTTATAAAATGTTATATTGACAATATTCTCAATAATGCTGTTGTATTTTGTGATTTAAGCCCAGAACACCAAAACATAGATAGTAGTACTTTTCTAAACATATAAATGTATGCCGTTAGTTGGGGATCATATGTTCTGTTACTTTAGGGGTTAATATATGTACAAATATGATTTATACGTTACAGGCATCAGCAAAACTAACACTAGTGCTGCACAGTACTCTATAACATGGCTGTGCGGAAGCAATACATCAGTTTTTTTGTATTGTCTTTACTCACTAGGGTGTAAATGGGTTTTAAGGTAATTTTTAATCTATATGCAAATGAGCTATTCTTGTAGCAGCTGTACTATGAATGGAAAATTTGAAAAGCAACATTTGTTTAAAAAAGGCAAGGTGGATGATCATAATTAGCTTGTCACGGATGGAGTCAACTTAAGATGGTTAAGAAGGAAAAAAAAAAGTTTTCTTGAAGTTTGCTGAATGGTTTTTGGTTACAGCGACTCACTTTATATTACTTCATGGTCTATTCACTGGATTTATAATAAATCCCTTTACCATCCTATAATATTCAGACTAAGACGCCTAGAAGATTAGGACAATCATTTTAATGGAATAAGATGTAGAGCGGACCCAGCGTGAGGCACATGGCTAGGTTAGCATTTTATCTGTGGAATGGTCTGTCAGGGTCAAATACTTGACTATAGGACAGCATACATGTAGGGTGATATCAACCAGAACATTTCTGTTGAAGATTTTTAATTAAAGGAGAACTCTAAATGAAAACCAATCTTAAAATAAATTGCTGCTTAATTGTTTAAATAGAGTTGGCGAAGAAGGAATACCACCTAATTCTCTTGAATGCTTGCATGATGGCAACTATTTTTATTATCATTATCATCATCATCATCATTATCACCAATATGGTGCAGTATGTTAAGATAATTGATCAAATGGTTAAGTGAGAGAAATTATACTCACAAACATGGGTTACCATTCAGGCAACCACTATCAAGGCAGGTGAGGAGATTAGGCCTGTCCTCACTCAGGGCTAAGAAGTCGCTCTCTGTAGAAAGGAATCAAGAAAAGGGGTAACACTCCCCTCCACCAGGAGTAGACACAATGTGTTTGAATGTGAAACAGAGGCGCCAGCAAGATAAAAATTCATAAAACCTTTAAAATTGCTTGGAGGGAGTGGTGGGCTCGCCTTCCAAAAGCAGACAACAGGTCCTGTTTTCATATAAATCAACACGTTTATTATACGGTACCCCAAACAAAAGTAACGGAGCACCTGAGGTGCTAAATCCGTTACTACAGATCTCCTGTTGTCCCCAATTTTGCCTGATGAAGCGGGCTTGACCTGCGAAAAGCGTTGCATTTTTGTTTGGGGTACCGTATAATAAACGTGTTGATTTATATGAAAACAGGACCTGTTGTCTGCTTTTGGGAAGCAAGCCCACCACTCCTTCCAAGCAATTTTAAAGGTTTTAGGAATTTTTATCCTGCTGGTGCCTCTGATTCACATTCAAACATCATTATCAAGTCACTCTTTCCCACTTTTCTGTCTATTGTTTTGAATATTTGTAATATATGTAATATATATATATATATATATATATATATATATATATATATATATATATATATATATATACATACACACACACACACACACACACACACACGCACACACATTGTTACTACCGCATGTATGTATTTGTGCTACTTATGTTTATGTTGAAGTTGATTAAAAATGAATTGTAGTCAACATAATGAATAAAATTGCTTATTTTTTATGGTATTAATTTATTAATTAGTTAGTCAGTGTTCACTCATTGTAAATGTTTTTCTCTCCCTGATATACTCCCTGAAATATACAAGTTTATTACAGACGGCAACATCTTCAGTACTAGCAGGTGATCTTTGCGGAATGTTTGTTTACTGAGAGTTCTAAAGCCAGTAGAAGATCTCCTGTTTCCCAGAAAATTTTGGGGTATGGATTTCACATAATAAACAGCCTAGGCTAAGTCTCAGTGGGAGGGCGGAGCTACATACCAATACACAGCAATATATACTGTAGATATTGGAAATGTTTCTAATGCTGAAACCAGATTATTGAATGTAAAAGTGGGTATCCCGAATAATTTGTTGCATTCTACTATATGATATTACAGTTTTTCTTTAATATTGTGATCATTATTATTATTATTATAATCATCATTAACTTGTGGACCCTCTTTCTCATTATTTTTTTTCCATTGTGCTATATTTGCCACTTATGTATGTATGTAGTTCTGCTATGTATGTACAGTATGTGTTACTTATAGTTATTATGGTTATGGTTTTTAGTTACTGCTGTTATAGACTAGTGGTTCATTAAATGAGTACATTTGAAATCGACGCTGGTAGACTTGGGCGCAGGATACAGCGGTATATGGCTGATCCTGCTTCTGCACAAGTCCGGGCCGATTTAATTACTATTCCCCCTCCATGGATAGTGGGGGAATAAAATAATTCGGCTTCCAGCGATTGCTGGAGGCCGAATTATTGTGTTTTTTAAGCAACCTCGGCTCCGCCTCCTGACGGAGCCGACGTTACTCACTGAGCGCTGCAATAGGAGTGATTCCTATTGTAGTCTATGGAGGCGCCGGCTGCGCCCAAATCTAGCAGCGCTGAAAAGCACTGCTCCGCATTAAATTGCACTCTGTATTTGAGAGTGTGAGTTAGTGGTCCTTGAAGTAGCCCATGTTTGCCCTTCCTCACTGAATCGCCTCAGGCTATCCAGTCACACATAAGAGCCAAATTTAACTTGTATATTGGGAAAAGAGAGACACTTTCTGGAAGTTCCCAGTTCTGCTGTAATAATTTGTAAATATTCATGTCATGTAACTATTTTATGAGACCTATCTGCCAATCCTTTCAAAAGGCAACTTTCTTACTGAAAATAGTACTAGATTTTAACAGGTTTTGGAGACTCACGCTTTCACTTTTTTTTTAGAAGAATCCAATTATTTAGGAGATGAGTAAATTGTAGATAATTTATGAAATATGGCGTATCTATATTCAGAGACAGGAAAGATGTGTCTGCTATGATTAGTTATTTCTAACCCATCAGCCAGGAACACAGTTTTTCAAGATTACTTCATAGAGAGTCGGTGGAGTCAGTAAAGCTCCTCCTACCCCCTATAGCGGTGATTGCTAACCTTGGCACTCCAGCTGTGGTGGAACTACAAGTCCCATGAGGCATTGCAATACTCTGACAGCTCTAAGCATAACTCAGGGAGGCAGAGGCATGATGGGATTTGTAGTTTTGACACAGCTGGGGTGCCAGGGTTAGCCATCACTGCCCTATAGCAAGTGTGGCCCCCCTCTCATAGTAAATGTATCCAATAAAACACCCATCCCCATTGCAAGTGCAGCCAGAACAGCACCCTCCATCACACCCCCAGCAAAGACCCACCTCCTCTCCCAACAGCAACACTCTCACTTCAAGCATGAAACCCCAACCAGACAACCCTCCCCATGCACAAAGTAGCAAAGTGGAACAGTGTTAATTATGTTTACCTGCTTCCAACACCGCCCGTGTCTCCTCTTACAGCAGCTATGCTAACTGTGCTGAATGCACTCATTCTGTATGGCTTCAAATGCTAATAATATTCTTTGGGAGCTGTACACAAGCATCCAGAACAGTGTTTATTGCTGCAATCGAGGAGACCAGACCAGCGCTGGAAGCAGGTAAATGTTATTTGCACTGCTCTGCTGGGGTATTTTGCAAATTGAGGGGTTCTGAAAGCTTGCAATGGCTATAATTGCACATATGCACAAAGTCATCTGCTCAAAAGCTGTCAGGCTACAATGGGGTGCTGACAATAAAAGGAAACATTCATTGAGGTAACATTAAGGCAGGCATCTTCATTCCCTTTTAAAAATGTCTTCCACCTACCTATCATGTTATTCTTTGACTTTAGTACTCTCCAAGTCACATACCTGCAACAATCATGCATTCATTGAGAATGAAGTAATGCCACCTTATCTGCAATACTGTATTGTACTAGGTAAGTGACTCAGTCAGGAGACATGATTCCCTAAGGATTTCAATTTGTGAGCCTTGCAATGTTTGAATCAGCCACTATTGTTTATGTGTTTTGTTAGTTAAGGAAAGTTGCCCCCAACTGTTAAACTGGTAGCATAATTATAAAAAAGTGTGCTTAAAGAGAACCAGAGACTAAGCACCCTTATGTATTTTCCCATATATATCAATGGGAACATGACAGTAAACACCTACTCTGCTCTTTGTGTCATTATTCACTGCTTAGACTGCCTGTTATCAGCTCTGATAAGAATCCCCGACAGAGCAGAGTAGGTGTTGACTATCGTGTTCACATTGAAATGTATGGGAAAATACATGAGGGTGCTTCATCTCTAGTTCTCTTTAAAGCATACCTGAAGTGACATGATCAGATAAACATATACTGTACACATACAGTACTAGCCCTACTAAGAAATTATGTATTTCTGTTTTCCAGTACAGCAAGAGTAAAAAAAAAACTTGAGTTGCTAGTTTGAGCTTGTGGAACAGCTTGTCAAATTCACTCTGTTTTCCTAAAAAGTAAATAAAAGCATGGTATCAGTCAGGGAGAAGATAAAAAGTAATATTTTATTGCAGGAAAGTTCACATTTTCATAATTTCTGATTCTTTTTAAGCTTAAAAGAGTGCAGATTCTAAACAGTAGCTGTGACGATCTGATGCAATCTTACAAATAAAGCTGAAATAAAAATATGAGACTCTTTTCTATACTATCAATGTTCTGTTTATCATCCATAATACACATAAAATGCATTATATCCTAAGTTTATTGTTACTTCAGGTTCACTTTAAGATAACATAAAAAAATTAAGCTTTTGCAAGTAATGCAATATACTTTCATTCACAATCTTGTTTGTAATCCAAAATATATGTTATTTCATGAGTCTTTTTTACATTGCGGATCTAACTCACCAGCAGCCCTCTCCTACTCAGTGTTTACTGTTGTTATCAGCATTTTAAAAGAGAGCTAATTATGAATTTACAGAGTCAGATCAACCCAATAGAAACAGTGGAGGAAATTTGAGACAGGTTAATCTAATCAGCAGCCAGCACATACTGCAGCCTGTTCATAATTAGTATAACCAAAGTGTAATGACTTATATTATACATAGTAGCGTTTATATGTCTCTATCTATTAAGTGGGTATTAAATAATGCTAGTATATTGCACTTTGGATCAGGGCTTTTTTTAAATACATTTTCAGAACTTAGTTATAATAAGTACACTACCAGTTGACAGAGTTCTATAACTATGCATTGTAGCACTATTTTTGTAGCCCTATTCATATTGTAAATGTTGCACTGTGGTCCACTAGGGAAAATGTTTCCATCTATGCTTACAGCTGCTAGTGAGAATTTGAGTTCTCAGAAGTCTAATCATACAGTATAATTATATTGCCACTGTCTAATTATATAGTGATACTGCCAATGTCCAATAAAGGTATTTAGAGACAATACCAGGGTTAATTTCAGTTAGATCAGTGCTGCTAGAAAATATGTTAGAGAAAACTAGAATGGGAATGGGAGACAAAAAAATAGCAGTTGGATATTTACAATCCGAATTTTGGTTTAGTTAACCATTTCAAAAGTATAAATTCACTTCTGACCCTGAAATGTATTAGAAACCTAATCTGAACAGGGGTTACTACCAGCACTCAGAATGTGTGCCTAAACCTGTTTTCATCATCCTTTATAGAGTAGCTTAGTAATTGATGTACTACCGTACATCCTCATCCCCTTCTCAGCCATCCGCATCCTGTTATTGATTAGACAAGAGTAACAGGTTAACTAATTATCTTACACTATTTAAGCAATGTTATGTGGCTGTTAGTTTTCCATCTATCCTCATCTTGACTGATGGATTAAAACTTCCAACATGCCTGATCACGGGTTCAATCAATAAACTGCCCAGAATTGCGAGAGTCAAGTAGATTTCTGGCAGATTTTATTAACGTGTGCCAGAAATGTGGAAGAGATCTTAACCAGTGAATAGACATTACTAGGGGTATGTGTGATTCTTGTTCTATGTACAATTGACATGTGAACTCAAAGACATACCAATAAAAGTTGTTTAGGTAATACCTCTGACTAACTGTACAAGATTTCTTTGCAAGCTTTTGAAACTTTAAGTTTCTTCTTCAGGCACGATACAGAAATGGATCAGAACCATATAGAACTGGATCAGAAATGTGGTTTGGTTCTGATCCAGTTCTGTATCATGCCTAAAGAAGAAACTTAATGTTTTGAAAGCTTGCAAAGAAATCTTAAACAGTTAATCATTAAAGTTATTACCTTACTAACTTTTGTTGTTACATCTTCGGATTCTCTCCATAACTAACACCGAAACACACATAACATGTGAACCCAATGATGGTTTGGCAGCACTGTTTTCACTGGTGGTTTCTTCGCTTCTCCCTCATTAATCATCTAACACTGGTTTCTGTCCATGAATATGAGCAAATACTGGTGCTTAATTTCAGTATTTTGGTGGTATTGTGGTGTAGCAGACAAGGCATTGGGTGGCTCTTCAATCAGGATTTATGAAGACCCATGAGAATTACAGCATTTGGGATGACTTAGACTTAGATCAGGGCTGTCCAAAGCTCTTGCTGTGACTAATCTGTTTGCTGAGTCACTCCCTTCCTCTCAGTACTTCTGCCATGCCCACCTCTTTCTCTTCACTTAGCTTTGCCCTCATAAGCCAAGACATTGCTGCTCAACCCCCTCCAGATCATGGCTCTGGAAAATCGATTTTAAAAAATTCTAAGAAAGAATGGCTTTTAAACTTGTATAAACAGGTACAAATGGCAGATGTGATACATAGGGGGACACTGGAGGCACAGGAGGGCACGGGGAGGGACAGGGGACAGAGATGGCGCAATGTTCCAACTTAAGAACAGACTCAGGTTAAGATGAACCTTCAGTCCCTATCTCGTTCGTTAACCGGGGGCTACCTATATATATATATATATATATATATATATTACACTTTTTGTAAATGGTATCATAGTTTCACAGTTTTCACAGTTTTACTACATTTAAATATATAGTAATGTATCTTTATATTCATTCCAAAACCCTGCCCGGATGTGAGAATGGGGAAGAGCAGATACCTAGAAACCCTATTAAAGAGGGTTTCTATATTCTACCATTGGTCACTCCTGTGGATTTTCAGATATCTATCAGTAGTTACCACCACCTCTCCTGGGCACCAGAGTGGGGATGGGCCTTACTGTTTATGCAGCAGAACTCCATGCCAACCGACTCATTCTGGCAATACCAGTCTGGATAGAGAACAAGGGGTTATAGGAGGTCTGGGAAAGGAGGGCATGCTGTTTTCGATTTTTAATAAGATTTCATAAAAAAGTCTTACAAATAATAAATGGAAACTGCTATAAAATTCATAATACAGCAGACAAAAGAGATGCATGCTACTGCAGAATGCTTGGCAAAAACAATGGAAACTAGATGATGTAATTTCTGAAGAAACCACAGGATGTTGGTTGGAAAAGCTAGAGATATAATTAATCTGCTGTATGTGGCGCCTTCCACTTTTTAAAATGTTAATACTAGTCACCCAATGACTATGAGTTGGGGTACTCTGGCTTTAATACTGTGAGCATTACAGCTTTTTACATTTTCTCATTGAAGGGAAAATCTGGTTGTTTGTGGCTCTGCCCACTTTTTGAGTCCCCAAAATGTGACAGAATTGTTCAGGTTGACTCCATGACCCAAGTTTGGTGAGTTTAATGTTAGACGTTGTACAAGTGGTGATAGTTTAACTTTTTGCAATGAAAGTCTATGGCAAAAAAATACCTACCAATACATCTATACAGATAGCCCTCTACTTACAAGCACTTTAGTTACAAACATCTAAACTTTTGTTGCAAACATCTTAAACATACAAACAAAGCTGTCCTCATTTACAAATGTATTATGTCATTACATATTTTTGGTATTGCATGTATAGTATTTTATATAGTTGTAAGTTTAAATCACATTGAAAACAACCAAAAATGTAGAGGTGTACACCTAAATATAAGATGTAGATTTGTCTCAGAGTAAAAGTAAAAGTATGTCACTGTGACTTGTAGAAGATATTGTTAATTTGGCAACTCTGACAAGTTTTGGACTAGTTCATCTCCTCTTTGAGGATTTTCAATATTTTTAATATTCATTAAAAAAGCCTCCTGCCAAGGACCTATATAAAGATACTGGCCAGCATGGCTACTCGTTGAACACCATTTTGGCAGTTGGACTGTGCCATTGTTGTCTAGGGGATGTATCCCATGTATTCCTTTATGTATGAAAATAAAGGAATACCTGGGAATCCCCACAAGGAGATCAATTACCGTAGTCTAAAAGTCATAGCTGTCCGATTACTGATACACAGGAAAAAGTATTTTACAGTGCATTTTCTTCTTTGGGTCAAATGTACATCTTATTTGTATCTGCACACACTAGTATTTTTTCACTCTACTGGTCCGTTAGTGCTCAGGACAATTATTACAACATACCAGGTGACTTAGAAGTTTTTTTGGCCCCTGATCTCATTGATTTACAATTGAATACGTTTTTAAACTGTGTGTAATGCAGGGCGATAGGTTACTTGGTTGAACTGGGTATTTTAACATCTATAATTGCATCAGCCCCCTGGTCTATTTAATTTTCCTTTGGCATCCAAATTGTGATTGACACCGATGACCTTTTTGGGGCTTGAGTCCTCATATTAGAGAGATATTTCGTTTTGGAGGTTTTCAATGCCCTGATGCTCATGTTTTTTATTTATTTATTTCTTCTGAAGAAACCTATTTGACATGTCCCTTCAGACATTATTGGCCGTGATGCTTATATTTTTACCAGTTTGATTAAGCCAAGGGGTGTCTTGGCATTGTGTACGTACAATCTACAAATTGGTATTGCATCTGCTTCTTCGGACATGGAAGGGCAATTTATTATAATTTATTTGGCTCTTTTTGCTAAGCCAATTAAAGTAATCAATTTTCGCAGCTCTCCTGGTACCTCTGTCAAGAATCTTACAATTATAATGAACCTTGTCTCTTGAGCTCCTCATGTACCTGATTTGCTGATGGGTGATAATATAATCTTAGATCCAAATCTCACAGATTAATAATTAATTTATAACAGTACCATGTTGCTATCATCTTTGATATTTAGAGTGCATCTAAAAGCATAGGTCCAAAGATACAATTTAATTGATTAGCAAGCAGAATACCCGATTGTTATCTTTGTGTTGTAGTCAAGGCTTCTGCAACAAAAAATATCTTGTTTTAAAAATATGACCAAATGAAGGTGAGTTGAAGAAATGAACTGTAGACTGAATAGGTGGGGTTTTGCTACTGCCTAGCTTCCATTACAAATGTTGTTTAAACTGCAAGGGAGTTGAGCACAGACTGAACACTGACTGCTGTCTAATGCTTATGGGGTCTGTGGAGCAGAAATGGGTGTTGTCATGTATGTTATTTGAAAGATGTTTATCTGACATCAGCTAATTAAGGAGTTTTTCACAGGTAAAAGCAAACTCATTGTATAAGCCTCATATACAGCCTCATACACATTGCCCGATTGGTAGGGCCAGGGCCGGTTCAAGTAACAATGGGGCCCTAGGGCAAGATTAGCCTGGGGGCTCCCCAACAGACACCACCCCGACCAAAAAGCGTCATCAGAGGCCCTTTGTTGCAGCCAAATTTCCCTCCTGGGCCCCTGAGCTGGCTGCTGACCCTCCCCCAATCATCCCCCAACTTAACAGACTCTGCAGAGTCCCTGGGAAGCAACAGTTCAGATGGGGGAGGGACAACTTGGGGGCCCCTACAGGCTCTGGGGCCCTGGGGCAACTGCCTATTTTTTCCTATGGTAGCTCCGGCCCTGGGTAGGGCAACAGTGCAGTGGACAATTACTATAGAGACACACTTCTCAGCTATAGCTATATGTTGCCTGCTTGGTAAAGAGTGATAAGCCTATTATTCTGAAATATATGTATTTTATTATTTTCAATATTATTATTACTCATATAACAAATTATTTAGCACTCATATATTCTAAACAAATGGTTTTGACATATAAATACATTATTTCACACAAGAATAATACAGGTAATGGAGAATCATTCACCACTCTGAGTAGGAGGTAGGTAGCACAGTTGAATGGCAGTGTACAACAACACCGTGATGCAGAAAGGGCCCCACTTCTATGTGCTTTCAGCCTTAAAGGGGAACTGAAGAGAGAGGTATATGGAGGCTGCCATGTTTATTTCATTTTAAGCAATACCAGTTGCCTGGCAGCCCTGCTGATCCTCTGCCTCTAATACTATTAGCCATAGCCCCTGAACAAGCATGCAGCATATCAGGTGTTTCAGACTTTGATCTGACAAGACTAGCTGCATGCTTGTTTCTGGTGTTATTCAGATACTACTGCAGAGAAATAGACCAGAAGGGCTGCCAGGCAATTGGTATTGATTAAAAGGAAATAAATATGGCAGCCTCCGTATACCTCTTACTTCAGTTCCCCTTTAAGGAATGATGGAGTCAGATATCAAAGGGAAGCTGCTGATTCCAAAATTCTGCTGAAAGTGCTCTAGTGAGCCACAAGCCTAATGCTCATTCAATCAAACACTAATAGTATCACTGGACACATTTTAAAATACATTATTATTTTTACCATCATCAACACTATTTATTTATTTGTATTTATTTATTTAAGTATTTATATAGCACTGACATATTAAGCAGCCCTGTACACAGTATATTGCCTTGTCACTGACTGTCCCTCAGAGGAGCTCACAATCTAATCCCTACCATAGTCATATGTCTATATCTTTCAGTGTACGTATTATAGTCTGGGGCCAATTTTAGAAGGATGCCAATTAACTTATCTGTATGTTTTTGGGATGTGGCAGCAAACCCAACAGACACAGGGAGAACATACAAACTCCTTGCAGATGTTGACCTGGTTGGGATTTGAACCAGGGACCCAACGCTGCAAGGCGAGAGTGCTAACCACTGCTGCCCGGCAGTGTAGTAGTCATTTTAACTTTCCCCAGAGCTTAAATTTTCAACAAAAATACATTGCATTTTCACAGAAAACGTGAATATTCAGCGCCACGGAAGATGCTGGCGCTATATAAATCAATAATAATAATAGTAATAATAATAATAATAATACATTAATTGAAGTCAATGGACAAGAGAAAACAGGCGGATATGCTCTTCAGTTTAGGGGTACTAACGCCTTGAAACTGCCTCTGAGGGCTAAGGGAGTTCCTTGCAATACTGGTGGGCCTATTCTCGTGCCAAAAAAACATATAGTAAAATTGGCCAATGTTTGGCAAGTCAAAATTGGATGTGTGTACCAGGCTTTACACTTGCGAGCGGGTGAAGAGCTTCTTCAGTCCGATTGCTAGTTTAGGTTAATTAGAGTTCTGGAGTGCAGCCATTTTGAAAAAGCCTGATTGGCAGGGAACAAAACCTATTCTCATTTTATAAATATGGTATTATAAAGGTGTCGATCGGGTGTTCAAAAGTGGAAGATAGAAAAGTTGGTGATGTTATCTTACCCATCACTTTTGTTGTTAAATTAGTCTCTTAATTTCTGTATTTAGTTATTCACTTCTCTTCCACGGGCTTCTGTTTCATTTGAAAATCTGCTTTTCTTCTCCTAGAAAAACGCCCCAGTTTTATGCTTTAAATCATGTGAATGATCTCACCAGGCCCTGTCTAAAACTGTCTCGGAGGCTCAGCTTAGGAAAAAAATGAGGCCTAATATCAGTAACTGCGCATCGTTTTCCCTTCTATCTGGGAAAAGAATTTATAGCTTGCATAAACTTGTCTAGGAATATGAAAAAGGAGAACATGGCTTGTTACCCCTGATAAAGCATTGGATGGGAATCAGTTCAGGAACCAACTGGTGCTAATATAGTTTATTTTATACAAAATATGAAGACCTGATTTCCATTAGCATTAATTAAACCATGTATTATAGATAATAATTTTCAACAAAGGAAAACAGATCTTTTATCACTCCCTTGCAACACAGGACAGATGGCATCATTTTCAGACCTAGCTGTTTGTAGCTACAAAGCTCAGAGTAAATTGGCCATATCTAAAGATTTAATGGTATATAATCATCTTCCATAATTGGAAGCATTGTCCCTGGCATTATATCTCCTGAATCTTTCCATGCTGTTTCCCCTCACTGTGTGGCCTGCCAGTTATACATTTACTTAGGTAAATGACTGGTTGGTGGTATACTTTGAAGAGCTAATCGCTATTGTGTTCTTTGGTTGCTCTAATCACTTCTTAGTGACTTTTATCTACGTGGCTGAGGGGAACTGTTAAATGATTCTTGATTATTTTACTGGTTCCAATTAAGCAGCCTGTTGGTAGTCCATTTAGTTTATAAGTAATGTGCAAAGCCAGATAGACATTTTTGTGTTACCAGCGTGTGCAACTATCGGAAGCGTGGTTTATGTCTATATCGGGGTTAAACTGTTGGTAACCTTCTTACGGGTTTGCAAGGTTATGTAACAATTTGGAACTTCAGCCAAAACAAATAGGTTTTTTTTTCTGTTTTTCTATTATTTTTGGAAAGTAAGATTCAACTTCTGGATGCTGTATTTGGAGACATATGGCAGAACAAAAATAAGAATGACCTAAACACCCCTATGCAGGTTATCTCCTAACTATATAGTTGCTGGCGACATCTTGTATGAAGCCAGAGGGTACACAGTTTTGTACACATTGCTTGGCTGTGAACAAGCCATGTGGTATGTTTGAAGTTGAAACTGTAATAAACTGTAAGAAGTACCAGTGAAGCTATCAGAACAGGGTCATAAGCAATAAATTGTGTGCCTTTATTCAATAACAGCAGTCCATGGTAGAAAACTGTTTCAGGACCTCTCAAGGTCCCCTCTCTGAAGGCAGGGTAAGATTCCATTATAGCACTCATCTAATCATAGCCAAGCACTCAACTAATCACAGTAAGATGGTGAATGGTTTGGACTATCAGTTTCTCCTACCACTCAGACACAAATGCCAGGTCCTAAACATTCGAATACCAGATTACATAGTTACATAGTTACATAGTTACATAGTTATTATGGTTGAAAAAAGACATACGTCCATCGAGTTCAACCAGTACAATTGGTCTCATAAAACCAAAACGTTTCTTCTGCCCACTTTTATTTTGACTCTGCTTTGAAGTAATCTGTTGTCCTCTATTTCCCATCATGCCTTAAAGAGAATCTGTATTGTTAAAATCGCACAAAAGTAGACATACCAGTGCGTTAGGGGACATCTACCTCTGTCACAATTTTGCTGCTCCCCGCCGCATTAAAAGTGGTTAAAAACAGTTTTAAAACGTTTGTTTATAAACAAACAAAATGGCCACCAAAACAGGAAGTAGGTTGATATACAGTATGTCCACACATAGAAAATACATCCATACACAAGCAGGCTGTATACAGCCTTCCTTTTTAATCTCAAGAGATCATTTGTGTGTTTCTTTCCCCCTGCAGCTATCTTCCACTGAAGTGTCAGGCTGTTTCTTCCTGCAGAGTGCAGACAGCTCTGCCTGTATGTAATTCCTCAGTATGTGAAAGCCCAGCCAGCTCAGAGGAGGATTTATCCAGATTGTAAAAGATAATAGAGCAGAGAGAAGCTGCACTAATCTAAATAACACACAGGCAGTGTGCAGAGAGGGGCCTGGAGGGGGGAGATGCATCACAGAACCAGAACACTAAAGAACTTGGCAGCCTTCCAGACACAGGCCGACAAGTCTGACAGGAGAGAGATAAGTTGATTTATTACAGAGATGGTGATAGTAGAACGTGCTGCAGTAAGCCAGAGCACATTAGAATAGATTTTGGAACTCGTAGGATGGAAGAAAACAGGATGAAATTTTTGTTACGGAGTCTCTTTAACTTCAGGCCCATAACCCATTCATCAGATGTTTCTCCCAAAAGATTTAATTACCATCCTATTACTATCAACACGCTTGTCTCTCCAATACAACCACCATCCTGTGTCTAGATTCTGTAGAGGAAGGTTTTATCTCTGCTGCAAACATGTTTTTTTTTATGTCTTCAATAAATGTTTCCTTAACACTGTATTAGTGTCTAATACACAGTAATCTCTTTTTGGATCTGAGGTCTCTTTTCGGTGTGTCTGTCCTTTGTCACAACTTGAGCTAGCTCAACTTACAGTCTAGATCAAAGGCTTCACACACTTAATTGTTACATAATATTTTAGATAGGTTAAACTCTGTCCAAGAATGCCAAAGCCAATGCTCTGCTTTGCGTGTTTCCAGAATCCTCTGAACCTAACTCCTCTTAACATCTAAACATTTTCAGATGTTGGAAAAAAGCTTTCTCAAAGATATCTAAAATACCTTATTATACTGTATTCATTAATGTTTATCATTTGAACAAAAGTCTCATACAAATGTGTATGTGAATGTAAGTCTATGCCAACTGCAGCACCTAGCCTGGACGAGTTGGCTACTGATTATTATCTATGACTATGGTAACTACAGAAGGCTCTGTGGTTTCTGTGAGAAGTACAGAAGTGTGCTGGTGGTTAGTACTCTTGCCTTGTTGTCCCAAGTTCAAACCTGTGCTAAGACACTATCTGCACGTGGTTTATATGTTCTCTCTGTGTTTGCGTGGGTTTCCTCCATGTACTCCAGTTTTTCTCAAAATTTCAAAAATATGCTGCAAAGTAGCTCCCCCCCCCCCCAAAAAAAAAAAAGATCTTGCCCTTAGACAATTATAGTGGCTTTATATATATGACTATAGTAGGGGCTAGACTGTGAGCTCCTCTGAGCGACAATACACCTGCACCATTACAGTTGCCTGACAGAATCCAGCTCATTCCTATGGGTGGCACTGTGGGTAACGAGCACTGTACAGACATATTGTTCTAATACAGCAGAAGGACTCCAACTATTGCTGTGGGGAGCAGAGAAGGAAAGCAGCACAGAGTATGATGAAGCAACTTCGTGTGGGCATGGTAAGGAGGGATACAATGTGCTAGGGGTAACTTTACTCAAGCTAGATTCGCAGCCGTGACTGCCCTGGACGGTCGCCTTGGCTGAGTAACATCTAGCACAGGCATGGGCAAACTTGGCCCTCCAGCTGTTGAGGAACTACAAGTCCCACAATGCATTGCAGGAGTCTGACAGCCACAGTCATGACTCATAAAGGCAAATGCATTGTGGGATTTGTATTTCCTTAACAGCTGGAGGGCCACGTTTGCCCATGCCTGATCTAGCAAGTGTATATACTGTAGCTCTGGTGATCTACTCTGGAAGATGGCAATGTTATTAAAATACATAATAATAGTAATTTTATTTTAATATTTTTAATTTCTTAAAGTGTACCCGAGGTGAAATGTGACATGATGAGATAAACATGTGTATGCACAGTGCAAAACATATTAATAACCAGACTGTTTTACTTGTTTCATTTTTCTGCCTGAAAGAGTTCATTTCTAGGCATGGAAGTGATCGCTTCTGTCTTATCGGTACCTTATTGGGAATATAGTAAATATCACTGCAAAGCAAATTACAGCCATGAAAGTTTTCCTGGCAGAATACAACTTTTGAGGGCAGGGTTAGATAAAATGACATGAACGATTGATCTTTTTCTAACTCTGGGACACTTAATAGGCGTCCACTGATTAGAGACAGTAAAACATTCAAGCTACTTTGTAAATGCTATAAACGAAAACCATGGGATACTTAAAAAACTCATTTTTAGGAGCAGGAATATAAACATAATTGTTTATCTAATCAGTTAATTTTCACTTCGGGTTCACTTTAAAGCGGCATTGTCACCATAAAAATAAAATTTCAACAGCAACTGGTCTGAGGTATTAAGTGATAAAGATGCTAATCCTGTATTGAAAACTTTCAAAACTTTTTCTGCTGTTATGGTTTGGAGTTATCACATACCTTAGGAGCACTGGCCCTTTGTTGCATGCTGGGGGGATCTTTTTATCTTTAATATATTCCTCCTCTTCCCTTTACTTCCCCCTCCTTCCAATGACATAAGACAGTGCACGTCCTAGTAAAGACCTCAGTGGGAGTGTCTGAAGATTCTGGGAGGAGGGCGGGTAACGAGTAAACAATTAGCAAGAGGAGAAAAAATAGTGAGTGAGGAAATTATGTCAGGATTAGCTTCATTCAAAGGTAACCAAGATGGAAACGGTCTAGAATAGGAATCTCTGCATTTCCTTTATAAAATTCACAGGGATCATAATGTGGACAGTGCAATACACCTGTTATGTAAGTAGAACTAGTATTTATCTACTTGTATATGTGTTTTTATTTCTAGGTTAGCATGGGTGTCATTTGTTCTTTAAAGTGAACCAGAGACGAAGCACCCTGATGTATTTTACCATACAGATCAGTGGGAACATTAGAAAAAACACATACCATGCTTTCTGTTTCATTCTGCACTGCACAGCTTGCTTCTTATCAGACCTGATAAAACCCCCAACTGAGCATTCAGTCTGGCTTTGCTATAATGACTCAGCTGTAATAAAGTGTAGAGAAACCGAGAGCCCAATATAGTGTAGTATGTTAAGCATAAATGAAATAAAGGTTATCGTGAGAAAATTATACTCACAAACATGGGTTACCACAAAGGCAACCACTGTATAGGCAGGTGAGGAGATTACACCTGTCCTCACTCAGGGATAAGAAGTCGCTCTCTGTAGATGCGAAAGGGGGTAGATCACCCCTCCACCAGGGGTGGACACGGTATAGCAGTAGGAGAACAGAGGCGCCAGCAGGCGCTACACCTGCTAATGCCGAAATTCTGTTTTGTCCCCACGTTTATTGCCTGATGAAGCGGGCTGGGCCTGCGAAACGCGTTGCACTTTTTTGGGGTACAATTTAATAAATGTGATTGCTACTATTCAGACAGTCTTTCGTGTCTGCTTTATGGAGGTAAGTCCACCACTTCCTCCCAGCAAATTTTAAAGTTTTTATCCGCTTTTATCCTGCTGGCGCCTCTGTTCTCCTTCAACTATAATGTTTCCTGAGCAGAGCCAGCAGGGGGCAGACTTGGACTTGAAAAGACATGAGAGAACACAGACTGTGCTATAATTATTCCTGAGCAAAGCCAGACTGAATGCTCAGTCTGGGATTTTATTAGGGCTGATTAGAAGCAAGCTGTGCAGTGCAGAATGAAACAGAATGCAAGGTAGATGTTGTCTCTAATGTTCCCCCTGATATATATGGTTAAATACATGAGGGTGCTTTGTCTCTGGTCCCCTTTAAATCCTGGAAGAAATTCAGCAATTTGGCTTCGGCAGTGCTGGAGAGGGACTTCTACAATGTAGCTTTCAGTCAGAGCATCTGCCTGTGTTTGTTAACACCGCCATTTTATAAAGCATAAAGAAACAGCAATAAACTCACATATTGGTGATTTTTTTTAAATTCAGGATATTTGAAGAAAATGGCACATTAAAAATAAAGGTCATCCATTGCAAACTGGAAGCAAATGTTTGCTGAATTTACCATTCAGTCCTTTGAAAAGCGGCCTGCATGTAATCGCGTGCTGTATCAGCATTTGGTCACAAAGAGCTTTCTTTATTTTCTTCAGCAACTTGATACAGTGCTTTCTTGCTTGCTAGAAAAATGACTGAATAAAAATGCCATAAAATACTAGGATTATAGCAAGGTATAGGTATATCTTTCATACTGTAGTTAAGCTCACTGCCATGGGATTCTTCTTCAGCCCATTGTGTGGTGTTTGTGATTTATGGCTTTCTTGAGCTACGGAGAAAAAAAAAGGCATTTTGAGGGTCCCTGCTATATAATACATTATACGGAATCTTTTATGCCTTCATTCAGAGCTGAGGTAAGATAGGTATAATCAAACCTAGGCTGTAATATTAATCACAGGCCGAAGCAAGCTTCTGCAGTATGCCTACGAGAGAAAGAGAGAGAGTCAGTCCTTGAGCATGCTAAGGAAAGAATATTTGAATTGTAAGGATTTGTCAGCACATGAATGATGAACAGATTATTGTTGCCAAAGATCTGTACGCAGAGAGCCTAAAATGAAGTGTATTGCTGAAAATACAACAGTTGCATTTTCATTACCATAAATTACATTGCCTCTGCTGCCCCTGAAAAGAGATTGCTTGTTCCTGAGAGTTATGATTAATTTTATGTTAGCTGTCGGCTCAAAAGTCTTCTTGAAATAAGAGCTTAACACTTTCTGAAGGAGTCTCTAATAACATGGAATGAGACAGAACTGAATTGACAAATGAAATCTCCTCAGGCACTGTGTAAAAGAAATGTAAGGGACATCACAAGCTCACTAGAGAGCATTAGCCACTAATGGCTTTATCCCTTCACTAGCAAGAGCCACTGTTGCGGCACAATTTCTTCTCCTCTGCTTATAATACAAGGTTAGAATACTGTTTTCTGCTGATGTCTCATGGTAACAGGTATTTATTTGCTGCGGGAGCAAGGCTGCCATCAAGTACGTGGTGTTTTAATGTAATTCGCAGCTCCAAAATTCTTTTCTTCCATAACTGATTTTTCTCATTGTTGTTTGTACACAAGCTGAATTCTTAACATATGGATCATTCATAGCTAACTTAGGTTGCTTGCTGCTAAAATGTAACTTCTGCTGGCATAGCTTAGTAACAGAAAAAAAATAATATTAAAAATACAGGAAAATATAAAACTATTTCTTCAAACTATTATTTTTTTTAAAGCAAAACTACAGAGAAACAAAGAAGTTTAGTTTGGATAACATAAAAAGGGAGGTTAGAAGTTTAAAGTCTGTTGGGTTTTTACTGCTGTTTCTGTCCACATTTGAGAGCGTTTCAGTTATTTCTTATCTTTAAAGGAAGTGGGTAAATAAAAAAAGTGTAAAAATTGCTAAAACAGAGGCACCAACAAGAATAAAATACACTAAAACCAGTTTGAAAAGGAGCTAGCAGTGGATTTACCTCCAAATGTAAGCCAAAAACTATTTCAAGAAAAAGCTTTATTTGGATACATAGGTTTTCTTGAAATTGACCATTTTTGTTTTACATTTGGAGATGAGTCCATCACCACCTACTGGTATTTAGTGTGTTTTATTCTTGTTGGCACCACTGTTTTACCAATTTTTACTTTGCCTTTTGTCCACCGTTGGCGGAGGGGTGTCAGCCACTATGGAGGGCAACTTCTTCCAAGTGGGGCTGGGTCTGTTCTCCCCACCTGCTGTTACAGAGGCTGCCTTTAAAGTAAACCACATTTGTAAGAATCACTCTATTTTAAGTTATTTGGAACCCCCTCCTTTCAGTACTTACTAAACTCTTATTGTTTCCGCTCTTTGTAATATATGAAATGGGACAGAGACAGTAATTTTTAAAGAGAGGGGAGATGTCTGAACTCCATCAAATTTTAATTGTTGTCCTTTGTTTCCTGTCCTTGGGACCACCGGGGTTACCATGAAATCCATGCTGGTCTGTAGAGGCCCCAGGAACAGAAATTCAGTGAACTTCCCTCCAAAACAGATGAAGACAGCAGTAAAACTGAATAAAGTTTTATCCTCAACCTTCAGTTGGGAGCAACTCCCTGTAGTTAATGTGTTAATTTTACCCTTACCGCCAAGAGCCATTTTCACCTGTCAGCAGTTCTCCTATTTGTTTGGCCCTAACTTTAACACTACTTCTCACATCTGAATAATCTACTGCATATCTTGTTTTTTTGCCACAAATTAGGCTTTTTGTGGGCAATACTTGTTTATTTTCAGTAATTACTTTATTTTCTAAGCATTTTATAGGCAAAAACAAAAAAAAATTAAAAAATACACTATTTCTCTAAATCCATCCACTATAGTTGTAAAATAAGCCATGCTACTATAAATAAAACCCACCTATTTTATTTGCCCGTTAGTTCTGGCTATCACAACATTTAAATTATGTTCCTAGTATGTATGGCAACAAAATATTATTTGGAAATAATGGTGTATTTTTTTAATTTTTTTTTATTTTTTTTGTATGCGGTCAACAATTACAAGCCCTTATTTGCTAAAATAACAGTAATATACTCCCATGGCATACATATTCAAAAAAAGTTCCTAAGCAAACTATTTATGCATTTTTTTAACTGTTATTATTATTTTTTAATAAGTATTTGTTTGTTAACAAACTTTCTTTTACCTTCTTTATCATAAATGGACATGGCCCCTGATTGAGGTCAAGTCCATTCATTCCAGGCACTGCAATTGGCTCGGGAACATTTTTTCCCCTTCACCAATTGCTGTCATGTAAATGCCACTGCACCTCTTGCAGTAACACTGGATGCATAAATGCATCCAATTAAACTTGAGGAGCTTGGTAGTTAAATATATCTTGTTTTACCCTACGTTGGTGATGAGTCAGTCAACAGCTTAATTGTTGTTGCTTTAGGTTCTTCTATTAATAGTACTTCTCACAAACAACTTTTTTTTCTATATTGTGTTACATTAATAAATGAAGTAAAAATCATGTAACCTGTTATTACTCCTATGCGCATTACTACATAATCACTGTTATATTCTATTCTAAACATAAAACCCTTTCCATATATTGCTACATTTATCTTTCTCAATCACTATTACTAGCTATCTCCCTAATTAAATTTTAGCTCTCCTTTATTTTGTGTCTTGATGGTATTAGTAATATGATATCATTATCATATTGGTAATATGAAATATACTTTGTTAATGACATGCCTCTGAGGAAGTGACTAGGGGGTCACCAATGTTTGTCAGGTATTTGTTTTTGATGCTGCGATTTTTCTGAATGGCTAAGGTGCTAATGGTATGAAGCTACAGTGTGGTTTTATGCTTTGAACTATGATACTGGAATATAGTTAAATGTTTGTCAGGCAGTGTTGTATATACCGTATTTTTCTGACTATAAGACGCTCCGGACTATAAGACGCACCTGTTTTTAGAGGACAAAATCCAGGGAAAAAATATATATACTAAAACTGGTGCGTCTATAGTGTAGGGGCATCTTATGGCCCTTCCTTACCCCCATTATGTTTCCCATGTGCCTTATGTGTTCTGGTGTCCCCCTGTGTCATTCTTTTTCTGTCCCCCTGTGTCCTCTGGTGTCCCCATGTACTCTGGTGTCCCTCTATGTCATTCTCTGTCCCTGTGTCCTCTGGTGTCCCTTTATGTCCTTCAATGTCATTCTCTGTCCCCCTGTGTCCTCTGGTGTCCCTCTATGTCCTCCAATGTCATTCTCTGTCCCCTTGTGTCCTTCTGTCCCCCTGTGTCCCTCTATGTCATTCTCTGTCCCCTCTAGTGTCCTGTGTCATTCTCTGTCCCCTTGTCCTCTGGTGTCATTCTGTCCTCCTGTGTCCCTCTGTCATTCTCTGTTCCCTCTGGTGTCCTCCTGTGTCATTTTCTGTCCCCCTGTGTCCTCTGGTGTCATTCTGTCCCCTGGTGTCCCCCTGTGTCATTCTCTGTCCCCGTGTCCTCTGGTGTCATTCTGTCCCCTGGTGTCCCCCCTGTCATTCTCTGCCCCCCTGTGTCCTCTGGTGTCCCCCTGTGTCATTCTCTGCCCCCCTGTGTCCCCCTTTGTGCGGTGTCTTCATGTCCCATTAACATCTGTGAATAAGGAGACCCCCAGATAGCGATCTAGTGCTGTAAACAGTGTGCTGATCCAGCGCTGAGTGAGAGATAAGGACGTGCATAAGGAAATATGACAGATCGCTGCAGAAGCATTTGGATAGCTTACCGAAGAGGAGGAAAATGCAGCGCGAATGCCACCGCTACCGTGCAACTTTCTCCCGGTTAGATGATGAACAAGCCTTAGACCAATCAGGTGGAGGAGCGCTGCCCTATACAGCCAATCACAGTGCTCGCGGCTACTGCCGGTTTGTTACACCACCCGATAGTCCTGCGGGCGGGATCATGCTCGTCACTGCAGCCAATCACTGCACTCCCTCAGTAGCTGTGTTGTATGTGTGTATGTGTGGATATGAAAAATACAATAACATATCACTTGAAAAGCCAGGTTTTATACATCTTGGATAGCACAAAATGTATTTAGTCTTATGTTCAAATGTGTGGGGTGTCATTAAAATGTACCTGGGGCGAAGTTGGTAGAGCAATTGGGACACAGAGGCATTTTAGATGGTAAATTACATACCTTCCTGTCTGTGCTCTATAGAGATGACCCGAACTTCAGATTTTGGGTTCGCGAATTGCAAACGCGAACTTCCTCAAAAGTTTGTGTTCGTGCGAACTGGGCGAACCGCCATAGACTTCAATGGGCAGGTGAATTTTAAAACATACAGGGACTCTTTTTGGCCACAAAAGTGATGGAAAAGTTGTTTCAAGGGCCCTAACACCAGGAGGGGGCATGGCGGAGTGGGATACATGCCAAAAGTCCCTCGGAAAATTAAGTATTTGACGCAGATTAGGGTTACAATCCCTAAAGGGCAGAAATCATATTGCCTTGCTAAATTGGAGGCATAAAGTGCTTTAAAACATCTTGGGTGTGTATACATCGATCAGGTAGTGTAAGTAGTTTACTGCTTCACACTGACAGACCAAACTCACTGTTTAACGCACTGCTGCAAACAGCCGCAAAGGGTTGTCATTAGTTGACACTCTCAGGACATATTCAATATTCTATAGTGGTACACTATATTCAATAGTGGTAGACAGTGTGTGTAATCACAAAGAGGCACACAATCAGTGTCAAATAAACAGTAGGTGTGTGTGTGTGTGTGTGTGTGTGTGTGTGTGTGTGTGTGTGTGTGTGTGTGTGTGTCTGTGTGTCTGTGTGTGTGTGTGTGTATGCGCACATCACAGAGCTGTGTACTTTAACACACACAGAGAGATACCCTATAGTACTTTCAATCACAAATACAGCTGCAAGTTAAGCACTGCTTATGATACACAGTGTGCTGGCTTGTAATAGATAGAAGAGGATGGTAGAACTGCAAGGCCCAGCAGTGACTGTGGCTTGGCCTGTATGCAGTGTGAAGCCCACACAGACAGATATCAATAACAGATACAGTTGGAAGCTAAGCACAGCTTATGATAGACAGTGTGCTGGCTTGCTTGCAATAGTTAGAAGAGTATAGTAGACCTACAAAGCCCAGCAACTGACTGCAGACTGTATGCAGTGTGTGTAACCCACACAGACAGATATCAATAACAGATACAGTAGCAAGCTAAGCACAGCTTATGATAGACAGTGTGCTGGCTTGCTTGCAATATAGATAGAAGAGTATAGTAGAACTACACAGCCCAGCAATAACTGTGGCCAGCTTGTATGCAGTGTGACCAGTGTCTCACACACACACAGAATAACCCCAAATAGAACAATATGAGTCCTCAAAGGGCTTTTGTTTTGGGGTGCTTTCATCAACAAACAGAAGTGCCTAGCTAACTGTCCCTGTCTCCATAGCAATGTCTCTCCCTTCCACTCACTACAGCAGCAGCACTAGACTGAGAACATGGCCGGCACTGCTGCGTTTTTTATGGGGGGGTGTGCAGGGGTCCGTGGGTGAGTGCAGCCTGATTTGCTGCCATGTGTCTGCTGACTGTGATGTAGGGGGTCAAAATTTAGCCCAATGACGAGGTATAGGGGGTGGATCGAACCGCCCTATCTGTTCGCTACCCGCTGCGGACTCGAACAGTTGATGTTTGCCAGGAACTGTCCGCCGCGAACCGTTTGGGCCATCTCTAGTGCTCTGCGATGAGCAAAGAGCGGAGCTGCAGTGTTGTGACCACGGGGTCGTGCCCATTTTTTTTAAAGCAAAAGTAAAGAATAGGATGGCTGGTGAGCGGTGGTAAGTGGCATTACCAGATCTGGGTGCCCCCCTGGATCAGGTAGTAGTTTTTTCACAGCTTTGTACCGTCTCGGGTCTGCTTTAACTACGCATATGGTTGTAATAACATGTACATGTGGTACTTTTGTAACTTGCATAATGTATTGCAGTACTTATGTAAGTGGCACTAGTGTACTGCAGGCATGCTCGAATGTACCCAAATTCGATTCGAGTACATTCGAATTCGGGCCCGGGGCAAATTCAGATTCGAATTCGATCGCGACCATCAAATTCAATTCGAATTCGGTTTGTGATCAGTAACTAAATTCGAGAAAAATGCGTGTTCGCGAATTCGGGTTTTTTTTTTTAAGGGAAACTACATTTAAATAGATGTAATTTAATAAAAAAAAATAAAAACAATTAATTCCTCCTCCTCCTTCCCCGGAGGAGGATCTTGTCTTCCAGGGATTTGTATGATGTCAAAAGCACGCTCACATACATTGGCCAAGAATCGAACCCAGGTCAACTGCTTGGAAGGCTGCTATGCTCGCCACTATACCACCAACACTACAGGCTGAAGCCAGCCTAGCTGGCCTGGGAAGGATGAAAAGCTAGGTGGCCATGCAACCATTCCTGCTAACCTAAAGCTTACTTGTGTCTTACAACACATTGGCTTAAGACTTTACCAAATCCGATGCTCCAATACGGGGAAGCTTCTCTGTTTGCTGTTTTTTTTATTTTTTTATTTTTTTTAAGTGTGGTGTCACAGTTCACTCATCTCTTCAACTACAAGAAAGGCCCAGGAGTAGTCTTAGCTACCGTAATATCTTTGTTACGGCAGGGCCCTTATTACACTTTCTCTTACAGGGCTGTGGAAACCGTTTTGCCCATGCGATAAAGCGAGGTGCAAAAATGAAATCATGCCTAGCAGAGGATGGTTTTGATCCATCAACCTCTGGATTATGGGCCCAGCACACTTCCACTGCGCCAATCTACTTACATTTGTATATAATCTTCAAGTTTAAGAAGGGTACATTAGTTGAAATAGTTACACTACAGTCTATGTTACAGCAAGGCCCTAAAGACACTTTCTCTTAAGGGGCTATGGCCGCCGATTGGCCCATATGGTAAAGCAAGGTGTAAAAAACAAAGTACACCTAGCAGAGGATGGTTTCGATCCATTGACCTCTGGGTTATGGGTTCAGCACGCTTTCTCTGCGCCACTCTGCTGCCATACAGCAGACGCTTCATTGTAGGAAAAAGTGAGTGAGACCGCTTAGCCATACGGAAAAATGGCTTCAGCCTGTAGTGTTGGTGGTATAGTGGCGAGCATAGCTGCCTTCCAAGCAGTTGACCTGGGTTTGATTCCTGGCCAATGTATGTGAGCGTGCTTTTGACATCCTACCAATCCCTGGAAGACAAGATCCTCCTCCGGAGGAGGAGGGAGAGGAGGAGGAGGAGGAGGGAGTGCTATGCGGATTTTAGCCCAGGTATCCGGAATCCGAATCTGGTCAGATAGTGCTAAAAAGGTCGAATATCCGGATAAGCATCGCAGGCCAGGGTTCTCCTCTGTGATTGGTTGCTGGGGCTTCTGCTGGGAGCCCTTTGATTGACGTCCTGGACCTTTTACAGTATTTCAATGGTCAGATTCCCCAGAATACCGAATCGAACCTGAATTTGCAATAATTCGGCCGAATTTGAGAGACACTATTCGGGTTGCTTCGAATTCGCCCACAGCATCAGAATTCGGATTCAACTTCGGCAACCATGAAAATTGACCCGAATTTGCGGGTACATAACAAATTCACGAATTTGTAGAGCAACCCTGGTATACTGTTGTGGAATGTATTATTTTTTTATTGCACAGGAAATGGCACAGTGGGTGCGGGCCTAGCTGAGATAATTTCTTAGTTGTTGGAAAATGCCTCCTCTTAAAGAGGTACTGTAACATCCTTAACAACTCACTGCCAGTGCATAGCCCACATACACTATATATATATATATATATATATATATATATATATATATATATATATATATATATATATATATATATATATACATTCAGTATATACTGTACACATATACATACAGTATATACTGTACACATATACATACTACCATGGTCGCGACTTTAATACGCTGGCCCCTTCTCCTGCCTGCGTACACTAATAAATAGGCGTCTTGCATGCACTGTCCCCGCGCCCCCCCCCCCCCCCCCCCATGTGTGCAGCTTCTATCTCTCTCCTATATATTGCAGAGTATTGTGGCAACAAGGTAAAGCATAAATCTCCACTGCCTCACTACTCTGCAAGGTCAGAGGGGTATTCAGGGGATTCTGACGACCGGGAAGGGGGGGGGGGATGATTACAGCTGAGATAAGTGAATTTCGCTGCATTACAGAGAGTGGGGGCTTCTGTCTGAACACCTTGGGTGGGGGCACACAGATAGGAAAGAGAGCCTCCTGATCTGCAGATATCCCTGTGACCAGACCTTACCTGGGGTCAGGGGAATAATCAGTCAGCTCTACTCCTGCCACTTGACTTTAACTCTTTAGAGACAAATACTTCTTAAAGGACTTCCGAGGCCAAAATCCAGGCCCAAAACATAAAAAAAGTTAGCTACCTTCATGACTTTGTAAGGCACGGAGGACGCCGTCCGCGCCCTCCGTGCCGTTCCGCCTGGTCCCCTCTGCTGAATAGCCCCCCGAAAGGCTGCGACCCCACGGTCCGGGTCGGCATCTTCTGCCTCCATAAAGATGGCCGCCGGAGCTGGCCACGGCTGCGCAGTCTGCATAGCCGCTACTGCGGCTGCGCAGCTCTAGGGCCAACCCCCCGATCACGTAACAGGCAGCGTGGATCGGAGGGTTGGCCCTAGAGCTGCGCAGCCGCAGTAGCGGCTATGCGGACTGCGCAGCCGTGGCCAGCTCTGGCGGCCATCTTGATGGAGGCAGAAGATGCCGACCCGGACCGTGGGGTCGCAGCCTTTCGGGGGGCTATTCAGCAGAGGGGACCAGGCGGAACGGCACGGAGGGTGCGGACGGCGTCCTCCGTGCCTTACAAAGTCATGAAGGTAGCTAACTTTTTTTATGTTTTGGGCCCGGATTTTGGCCTCTGAAGTCCTTTAAAGGGGTTTTGTGGTGGTGGTGGTGGTAGGGGGGGGGTTTGAAAATAAAAACGCTCACTTACCTGGGACTTCTATCGGCCCCCTGCAGCTGTAATGTCCCACGCCGTCCTCCTCCGATCCGCCATTCTCCGCCGCCGGTCCTGGTCTGATATTCATCTAAGAAGTCGAATAGTGCTCACTCCTGTGTCATCGGGAGCTTACTGTGCAGGCGCAGTACGAAGCTTTCTTGTACTGCGCCTTTGCAGTAAGCTCCTGATGACGCGCACGGGAACAAGCACGGCCGCGCAGCTGCAGTCTAATTTGTCTAACGCACACACACGATTTTATTTATATATATATATATATATATATATATATATAGATAGATAGATAGATAGATAGATAGATAGATAGATAGATAGATAGATAGAGAAGAAGACTTGTTAAAGAAGTAATCAGCCTAAAATAAAAAAATTAGCTTTACTCACCTGGGGCTTTCTCCAGCCCCTTGCTGCCGACTGTCCCACGCTGACCTCTCTGCCGCCGTCCCGGGCTCCCCGCACAGTGCAGAGGCCGACTGCAGGGTCGGCCTTACTATGCCTGCGTGAACCGCCGCTGTCAATCATTGCCACATGTCCACGGTGCACTGCACAGGCGCAGTAGTTTTGCACCTGCGCAGTGCGCCGTGGACCATGTAGCGATGATTGACAGTGGTGGTTCACACAGGCGCAGTAAGGGCAACCCCGCGGTCAGCCTCTGCACCGTGCAGCGAGACCGGGACAGCGGCGGGAAGCAGAAAGGTCGGCGTGGGACAGTCGGCTGCAAGGGGCTGGAGAAAGCCCCAGGTAAGTAAAGCCCATTTTTTTATTTTAGGTTGATACCTCCTTTAACAGGTGGGCATTGAGGACCTGATCTGCTTTCTTCTCTATTCATCACAATAAAACTCCCTTTTTCCATTCATTTACCCTTGTGCAATTACTTTACTAATGCTAGGTACACACCATAGATTTTACTTGCAGATTTACCTGCCAGATCGATTTTTTTCCAACATGTCCAATCTGAATTTCGATCGATTTTTGTTCACTTCTATGGAAATCGATCGGAAAATCGATTGAAATTCAGATTGGACAAGTTGGAAAAAAATCGATCTGGCAGGTAAATCTGCCAGAAAATTGTATGGTGCGTACCTAGCATAAAACTGCTTTACAACAACCATTCAATTTTGTTTGTATATACAGACAAAACGCCCTTCTCTTACAGCTAGTTCTCTAACTGCACTTCTCTCCACACATGCATTGGGCGCCTTCTGATGACATCAGTCAGTAAAAAAAAATGGTGGTTACAGCCTGCACTGTATAACAGTTACAACTGCTGGAATAAAGAAAAAAAAAACTGTTACTCTGCCAGGAGTAAAAATGGTTCGCCCCAAGCATTTTTACTGGACATCGCTGAGAGGATGCTTACAGTTCCTCTTTAACACTTCCACACACCAACGCACACTCATTATTTCTAATCTTGTACACATTCCAGTAACTTCCTCATCATTTCAAGCAATATCCCAAACCAGGTAATTTTGACACTCCTCTATTGACACATCTATTTACATCTGTCAATCATTTTCATCTTCTCATCTGTCATGAAAGCACTAATATGCTGGAATACAATTAAGCCTTTTACAGGCGTTAACTTGTGTCACTTAAAATATCTTTGGGGTCTATTTGAGTGACAGTCTGATGTGTTTGAAAGTGATTTCCATCCTCTGAAGTCAATGCCACTTAGCAATCAATCACAAAGGATTTTGTTTTCCCTGCTGCTATTATATTGTGCTACTGTACTGGGTAGCTGCACCAAAAGCGAGTAATCAGGTTACATACTGTGTTATGGTCCAATATTCAATAGAAGCAAACAGGTTGGCACTTGCATTCCTTATAAAAATCAGCTTTAATGTTCCAGGCTGCACAAGGAAAACACTGACACACGTTTCGCTCAAATGAGCGTCTTCTGTGGCTCTGCGCAGAGGAACTGTTTTACTGAACAAAGTGTTTTGATTGTGCAGCCTGGAACATTAAAGCTGATTTTTATAAGTAATGCAAGTGCCAACCTGTTTGCTTCTATTGAATATTGGATGAAAACGTTGTTTCTTTGGGTCTGAGCACGCTGATCCTGTAGACCAGGGGTCCCCAAACGTTTTGGGTCGAGGGCCGGGTTAACATACTTCAGACTGCTGGGGGGCCGGAGTATACATAAAATGATATGGAAGTCTTTGCGGGCCAGACAGTGAAGCATACCCAGGTGACAACCTGCAGTTCAATTGGACAGCAGTGTCACCTGATGTGGAATTCGATTGGAAACCAGTAAATTACTGCTTTCTGGCTTCCATGTGGAAGGGTGGTGCCAGCATTCTATATGCGGACCACCAATATTTAAAGATGTAGCTTACCGCATCTATAAGTAATACATTTTGTGTGTGGGGGGCCAGAGAAAAAGCCTCAGGGGGCCACATTCGGCCCGCGGGCCTTAGTGTGAGGACCACTGCTGTAGACCCTACCCGATTGATGCCTCTGCCATCCGTGGTGAAAAATCAAGTCGGGCAATAGCAGCTGTAGTGCCTGTTGTTTTCTCCCTTTACCATACTGTATTATGGACCCTTTATACTACCACTTATATATGGGGACTGATAAGGACCAAGAAATGGAGTGTAAGGGTCTGTATCGCTGGGGGGGGGGCACCCAATCCACAAAGGTGAAAGGAATTTCAGATGCAGATCTACCTCTCAGTTTGTGTCTCATGGCAATAACGGATCTAAGTACAGCTGATGGTGGGAATGTCATTGGGCAAGATCATAGGTAGGACAGACTAGAAGGCTGGGATAGGTTGAACATAGATGTTAATGTAGAACTTTCAGGTGAGTCATTACAAGCATTACAAGCATAAAAGGCAAATACAACATGTTATAGAGGGCTAAATAGGCTGTGTAGAGTATTGTGAAATACCTATTTGCTCAGGCATCTTCATTGTGATTTGAGCTTCCTTTTACTTCAGCTGATTAGTGACATGAGCTGAACATAGAGGGTACCATGCATACAGTTCATCATTTCTTCCAGCAGATGGTATGGGCCATGAATAATAAATAATAGTATCTTCTGCTCACCTTAGCATTGGATTCAATGGTTGAAGCCTATTGCTGAAGCCACACCATACAATTTTTTTGGCAGATTTACCTGCCAGATCGCTTATTTCCATCATGTCCGATCTGAAGATCGATTGTTTTTTTAGCGATTTTCTGATCGATTTCCATTCGCTTCTATGAACATCGATTAGAAAATCTCTCAAAAAAACGATTGATCCTCAGATCGGAAATGCTGGAAATAATCAATCTGGCAGGTAAATCTGCGGAAAAATTGTATGCTGTGAATCCAGCATTATACTGAGATCAGACCCTATACAATCAGAAGAGGAAATGGCAGGAATAGAGGTAGCTGGAATAGAGACTGAGGTAGTGATATGATGAGTCATTGACTGAGTTAATGTTCAATATCCAATAACATAAAATGTGATAACAATACTGTCACCATCATCAAGAAAGCGCATACATTTTCCAGGCTTGGATCTCACCAACACACCCTACGTTAGTGCAGTTGAAGAAGGAAATCTTTTCCCTATTCACATTGGAAAAAAAATGTATGTTAATCAGGGTCTGGAAAAGAGGACCAAGGGTTTTTTCAAAATATGGAAGAAGTATATTCTGGACACCTTTTCATATACGGAAATCAATGACCTATTGGGGCACTTTGTCTTAACATCTTGGTATTGTGTAGAGGACATTGGTGGTACTCTAGGTGCCTAAAGCTTATGGTATGAGGTACTTGACTGTATGGTTATGAGGTGATATCGGTAAAGAAAAGTTAATGTGTTATACGTTTGACAGAGTCTGTCGCAGAGAAAAAGGAGGTTTTTCAGGAGGGGATTTTGGTAGGGAGGGAGGGAAGGATAAGGGTTAAGGGGTAGTTCTGGCCACTGGATGAGATGGTCATAGTCCTTTTTGCAATATTGGTATTTGTGAACTTTCTATGTCATGCATGTGTTAATGACTACTGTTGTGTATCTGGTGACGTACAATGGGTGTACATTTTTTGAAAATGTTTTGACAATAAAATACATTTTAAAAAAATGAAAGCGAAACTGAGGATGTGCCACCAATGGCAGCTGAAAAAGTTTGGCCTACCACAGAAATGAATGGTACAGTTCTATGCTGCAATCTTTGACTCCATGACTTCATCTATGGCTGTCTGGTTCGGCTCATGGTCTGTGCAAGAAAAGGTGAGACTGCAGCGCATCATTCCATCAGCAGAAAGAATAATTGGCTGTAGTTTACCTTCCCTGCAGGATCTGTATGCTAGCACGTTACAAAAATAAAGTGACCAAGATTGCTTATAAACCATATAAATCTTGCTCACTCCATCTTCCAACTTATACAAGAGTGGAAGAAAAAAGGCCGGCACTAGACCCCAACAGCAAGGCACAGGTCCGCTTCACCGGATTCTGTATATGTAGCATGCACGTGCACCTCAGAACAAAGCGTTGAAATGTAGCATAGAAGGATAATGAAGGCACTGAGCTTGCAGAAAATATACCTTTAATCCACGGTGGAAAGACACATCAGGGTATACAGTGGGGGTGGGGGAGGCCTGACAGCTGTTTCGCTTTAGAACAAAGCTTCTTCAGAGGCCAAAGAAAGAACACTGTTCTTTCTTTGGCCTCTGAAGAAGCTTTGTTCTAAAGCGAAACAGCTGTCAGGCCTCCCCCACCCCCACTGTATACCCTGATGTATCTTTCCACCGTGGATTAAAGGTATATTTTCTGCAAGCTCAGTGCCTTCATTATCCTTCTATGCTATATCTTCCAACTTATGCCTTCAGGTGTGAGATACCAGCCAGTTGCAACAAAAACTTCCAGGCATAGAAACAGCTTCTTCCCTTAGGCGGTAGCTATGCTTATTGCAGAACCATGCTAGATCTGTAAGAAATTGAAAACATTACAGCACAAAACTGAAAACGAACGCTTTTCATGCTGTTTGCTACCATTTTAACTCATATACTGTCCTTCACTTGTAATATCTATACTGTCTGTCCTTTTATTGTTAAGCAATTGCCAAATCAAATTCATTTAAGTGCAAACTTATTTGGCCAAATGCTTATGATTCTGTTATCTGAAGCTTTTTGCACTCGCTGTTTAAAGATGGACTTTGCAGTTAGACATCACTGGATATGCTGTTGTGGCATTCAAGACTTTCCCCATCCTCACTGCACATTATTGGTGAGTTGACCTGAGTAAGCGGGGAATGCCAGTGAAATGCATTGTCTGATACTATTTTCTTATGTGCAATAAATATTTCAATAATTTAGTGATATTAGCAGCTATGTAACTAAAGAGGAGGTAAGCCAACCACTACTTCTTCTCTTTTTAATTGTTTTATATTTTTTGGGGACCTTAATCCATTAGTTGTTAATATCTGATCAATGTTCAGTGCACTCACTGTTTAAATATGGACTTTGCAGTTACCCATCACTGGTTACACTGTATTGTGCTTGTATTGTCAGGTCCATAATCATGAATGTGTCTCCTTGTTTTGTACTCATCTGAATGCTTATAGTGCATCCTAGCCTGAATTCATAATCGTCCTTCATACGTACAGTATAATCCTCATTTCATATTCAGACAACATACCAAGAACAGTCTACATCACTTCTAGCTTACATAGGTAAATATACAAATGATTATTGAACATCTTGTACAAAGCAACAAGTGACTTGGTAATGAATCATGCCATGCGTTTCAGCTGAAGCTGTAAAATATTCAGGTTTTATAGAGCTAATGTCAGCACAATCAAATTTCTTATTCCCAGCGACAAGATGGGAAAAGTGTTAGTACAATGAAGGAAGCAAAATGTTGTGTGATGAATATGTTAGTCACTGCCAGCATTGAAGACTAAGAAAAATGATGGCTTAAGCCAATTAACCAGAAGGAACTTGAAGACATGTACTGTAATAGTTGGCAAGGTCTGCTTTATCTAACAGGGTCATTACTGTTACTGGCTACAGTGCAGATGGATGTTTTTATGGACATATGGGATTTAACTGTGCTTTTTAAGAACAATAATGACAGAAATTAATATTTTAGATAAATTGTCTTTGTGTTAAAAAAAGCTAATTGAGTTATCGTGACAATTAAACAGTTATAAGTTAATTAATTTTTTTATATTTCAATTTCAAGTCCTAATTCATGCGCTTTTACAGTTCAGACATTGTCTAAAATTGCCCCTGGTTTATAATTTTAACAATGGCATGATTCTAAAACATTATAGCAACTTTAGTAATGGTTTGATCTATTTTATAATAATTTATTGGATTTTTGTCGAACCAAAATTTGGTTTTTCTTGTCGTTTGTAATAGATAGGAAGATGATAGGAAGATGAAACATTTCACTTCCAATCAGAATATCTGATCGCTTGAACCATTTTCGCTAGAAATTGGATTGTTAGTGGCCACCTTTAAAGGCGGCCCTCCCCCCCCCCACCCCCCTACCAACCACATGATCACACTCACCTCACCTCTATTTGCAACTATGTAATGCAATCTAATTGCACTTGAAGCACAGAATGTAGAGGTTCCCCATCAGAGCGAGACCGTAGGGGATTGGACATCATACAGGCGGAAGTTTTTCATGATAGGGTCAAATGCATGTTGATACTATATAAAGCCAATAGTATTTGATGTTGATACACTGGCACAGCTTGGCAAAGGAGGGTCTCCCTCTGAAACATTGCTATATTGCTTGCTGCTGCTAGCAGTATGTCATGTATGCCTTTGAATAAAAGAGCATCATTATATATCGATGGTGCCACTTGTCACTTTCTTCAATTACTTGCAAGCTTGAAGGTGCTGACAAGCTTCAACCTGACACATCAACTGGATGATGACAGGTGTGCTTTCCACCCCATATGTTTATATAAAGGAGTGTAAGCATGAAAACCATGCCTATTAATGAGACAGTAATTAGCAATAAAAAATGCTTTTGTGTACAGTTCTGAAAAGTTATGACAACCATTATAGAAATGATAAGCATGGCCATGCAATCTGTGCTTGCTGCTCCTTGCTTTTCTTCCACGACTGTCAGGATCCACACCACTGACTGTGCCCATGTCCTGCATTCATCTGACTGGGAAGGGGGGATTGAGTGGCATCTGAGAAATGTCATCTGTTAAGAAAGTCCTGATTCGGAAGGAAGGTGGGTGGAGGCTTGGCTACAGCCTCTACCCATAAAGCAAGGCATCTCTGCATCACATGACTGCAGGTACTTGTGCATTTTGTTAGACATTGGACATATTCTATTCTTTTTCTGAGGCAGATGAGCAGGAAAATGTGGGTAGAAAATAGAGGGTGATAGGTGGCTTTTAGGAGTATGGAGAAGGGCAGCTCGTTTAGCAGATGCTAAACACTTTACTGCCACGGAAAAGTGTTAAGCAGAAAAGCGTTTGACATTGGTTTCCAGCGTTTCAGGGTTGCGTCACGTTGAGCCCTGATTAAGGGGATAAGCACGTACATATTAGTACGCTGCCAGTGAGCTGGGCGCTGGGTTAGCTGAATGACTGCTCACCCTGCTCCTGCTCAAATCTCCAGCAGCGTTAAATACTATTCCCACTCTAAGTCATCACAAATCAGAGGGAGATGACATTTGGAGCCCTGCGATCACCAGAACCCTGAATTACCCTTACTCACCCCACGCACTATATCATTATTGCTATAGTGGCGCCCAGTTTTGGCGCTCATCGCTTGGTGCCATGAGCCGAAACAACCTGCTTCAGGACACGGAACCATGAATGCATTTGATGCTAGATGCTACACACAGCATCTTGTAAAACTTGAACAACCGGAACATGAACGCTGACAGTCAAATGCACATTCATTTTAATGTGGGATGCAGTTGATCCCGATGGTAAATGCCGTTCACAGCCACCTCAGCCGCTCAAATGAACCACCAGCCCTTCAGCAGATGTCTGCGTCAGTAGGCATTTCTCTATCCCCCATGAAAGCTGGTAAATGCATTGAGATGAACACTGCCATTAATCTCAGTGCAGGATACAGTTGAACCATGTGGTAAATGCCATTCAAAGCCACCGCTGTCACCCACCTGAACTGGTGGGTGACGGCAGATTTCTGTGACAGCAGGCTTTGCTCTATCCCCCTTACACTCTCTGTAGTATAACCAGCCATAGTTTCTGTCACAATGTACATCTTGTAGAGCTGCTGCATGTAGACAGTGAGAACAACTTTCACCACTAGTATTAGGTAGAAAGAAATGTGTGAATAAAAATGTTTTCAATATGTTAATATTAAGTAACACAGTATCTGTCTGCAGTTCTAATTTGTTAGAAACGCTAAGCGCTGCTTTAATGGATAAGGACACTTATGAATTATCGAGCCCTTGCTGATAGTTCCCTCCCTTGAGTGTTGCAAGAAGATAATGGCGCTACTTACCTGTGTCTACTGTACAGTGTCATTATTGGGATGGATTTGCCACCATGGGTTTTTGCTTGTGATGAGCAGCAGGAAGCAGCAGGAGGCCCCAGCATGGATTTTTAAGGATTACCACATCACAGGCCATACTGTTTTTGAAGCACTCAAGGCCTATTGTTAAAAGCACTGTGGTTCATAAGTGTTCTTTTCTTTAAGAAGCCAACTGCTTACACAGGTATCTTTTATTGCCGTTCCCTTGAAGTTCTGAGTATAAGGCAATAAAAGGCTACTATACAATGGAAGCAAACACTGAGAAATGTTTTCACACAGCTGAATGTAACTTTTCTTAAGAAAGTTGGTTTTGTATATCAGCTAGCCTCTATTTAATGACCATGGCCATTTTTTTTTTTATAATAAAAAGGACAGCTCTAGTTTGCTGTGAAGATTCCAATGTTTTATCCCAAAAAGGGCACATATCAGCCTGAAACTGAAGATTCATTGGAACCCTTAACCTTCCCAAAAAACTGAATACCACATGACATTCGCTAACCTTACATATATTTTATAATTAAAGATATATTTGTGGTTATGGACAACTTGTGCCAGCGTGGTTATTGCATGGCGCAGGAGCCTTCCGCCTACTCACTGCACAAAGCCTTCTTCATATAACCCTGTAGCAGAGTGCGCTGACAGGCTGGTATGCATAGCCCCGCCCCCCCTCAGTGACGCACTTCCTGCTGGGCAGGAAGTACGTCACTGGGATTCCTGTCGGCTTGCACATGCGCACTGTGACGCACCACACTCTGTCACTCATACTTATTGTGTTGCCCACACTTACAGCAGGATGAACACTTCCTGTGCAATGCTATGTGACGCAGTAAGTGTAGAAGGCCCCATTGACTTGCATTGCCATTGCATTACCTTACAGTAGAACAGGGTAACGCAATGCACACTTTCAACGCAAGTGTAAAAGTGGCCTGAAGAGAGAGTGATATCTACGCACTCAGGTCAGATGATTGGTATCACAGTATCTAGGACCACTAGCTTAAAGAGATTCTGTAACAAAAATGTCATCCTTTTTTCTACCATCCTACAAGTTCCTAAACCTATTCTAATGTGCTCTGGCTTACTACAGCACTTTCTACTATCACCGTCTCTGTAATAAATCAATGTATCTTTCCCCTGTCTGACTTGTCGCCCTGTGTCTGGAAGGCTGCCAACTCTTTAGTGCTCATCTGTTATGCACACCCCTCTCTAGGCCCCTCTATGCACACTCCAGTGTGTGTGTTATTTACATAAGCCAGCAGCGTCTCTGCTCTCTTATCAGTGAGAGAAGAGAGCTGGATAAAAATCCTCCTCTGTTAGGCTGTGAAAGGAGCTGGCTGACACATACTGAGGAATTGCAGACAGGGCAGAGCTGTTTGCAGGAAGAAATTATCAGCCTGTCACTCTTCAGTGGATGAGAGCTTAAGGTGGAAGAAGGTAAGCGCACAAATGATCTCTTGAGATTCAAAAGGAAGGCTGTATGCAGCCTGCTTGTATATGGATGTATTTTCTATGTGTGGACATACTGTACATCAACCTACTTCCTGTTTTGGTGGCCATTTTGTTTGTTTATAAACAAACTTTTTAAAACTGTTTTTGACTACTTTTAATGCGGCGGGGAGTGGCGGAATTGTGACAGAGGGAATAGGAGATGTCCCCTAATGCACTGGTATGTTTACTTTTGTGCGATTTTAACAATACAGATTCTCTTTAACAACTGTGCCTCCACGTTATATGAAGGAATGTTCAACGTGTGTATATGTGAAGCACAGATCATGTGGGCACCAATATAATGCAGCATATTTATCCCTAGATTACTTGCACATTGTATATGTTACGGCCACAACCCGAAGTGTGGCCACTTCGCGTTCTGGCCAGCCACTTCGGGTTCTGGCCGGCCAATGTGCGAAGTGGCCGCAGCGCAGTGGCCAATGTTAGAAATGTTATGTTTACACCGTCTCGCTGCGGCCAAATTTATTACAACTTGCTTAATTTAATTAAATATAGCCGGCGGCAATGTAATAGATGAAGCCGCCGTCTTTCGCACTGCCTCTCTCCTCCCCCCCCCCCCCCTCTCTCTCCTGGCTGTAACATATATTCTGGCCGTATTCTGGGTTCTGGCCGTAACATTATTAAGTAGCACGCATCACCCATCTGGGGAATGCAGTGCTCAGGGAAAGATGCCAGTCACAATTTTTTGTCTGATTCAATTCAATTCGATTCCATTCATTGATTCCATTCGATTCAGTCTGACATGTCCAATCGGGATTCGATTCGATTCAATTTGCCATTGCAAAACAATGGCAAATTGTATCGAATCTCGATCGGACATGTCGGATTAAACCAAATCGAATCAATGAATCGAATCGGACAAAAAATTGTATGGTGTAGATGGGGCTTTATGGTGCCCATACATGGTACAATTTTTACATTCTTGTTTGATTAGATACAGTATTTTAGTTTGATTATTCCGTTAGATCGAATATAAGGATTTTTCCAGCATGTCTGATCGGATTTTTATTGAAAAAATGGGATAATCGTTCGTTTTCTTGATTAAAAAAAAGAATTATTTTCAACTTTCATTCAACTTGATCATTTAGGTTGAATAAATGGGAAAATCGAATGTTTTTATTGTAACGTACATGGGCACCATTAGACTGGCTCAACCAATTGTCTGACTAGAATCTTTCCCTGTGCACCGTGTTCCCCTGATAGGCAATGTATGCTCCTTATGTACTTTATGCAGGTAATCTTGGAATAAATATGCAGTACACTGTTTTACATTTATACCGTCTTTCTGAAACCATATTCATTTTAACAGTTATTTCTTTTGAAGTCATAGCAACAGAATTAACTACATGGCTAGTAAGTAGGGAGGTCATTTGTGCTTAATTATGCATTTATTAGTATGGTCACTGGTAACTGGTTTTAAGTGATTTTATTCTTCACTGGATATATTTTCAGGTTTTGGTTAATAAATAGTACTACAAGCTTATTAATTCACTGTTGCTTTGTTGTGGTCAATACTTTTGGGATCTTATTTCTTTTACATTTGCTAATCTTCCTTTGTCTGAAATGAAAAAAAAAATGGATTATAAAAAGATACTGCATAAAGGAGTGAGTCAACATTTGTATGATAACACTACTGTGAAATTACACTGACTGATTATTCTGCAATTTGGGGCCTGTCAGTAGTTCCTTGAGAAACATACAAGAGGAAGCAGCATTTTCTGAACTGTGAAATTTCAAATACTCCAACTTTCATCTCTCATTTAATAAAGTTATTTCAGTGTTTGTGTGGTCAAATAGAAAAAAAAATCAAAAAGCTACTGTATGTCATTTTGTCCAGCTTAAATTACGGGGAAAAATGATTAAAATCTAAAAACCGTAACCAAGGATTGAACTTCATCCTACTCAGTAGATGATACCCCCTTTTACATGAGAAATCTATTCCTTTTCACAAATGGATCATCAGGGGGCTCTGTATGGCTGATATTGTGGTGAAACCCCTCCACCCCTGCACCAGGGTGCTGACATCACACTGTTGGAGCTTAGTTGCATTGTAGGGAATAACAGCTGTTTCCAACTGCCAAAAATGCATCATCTCTTTCCACAGACATCACCTGCCAGCAGTAAAAATGTCACCATGTGATAAATGTCAGAATGTAAATCAGGGAGACGAACGATTTTACAATGGGCAAACATTAACTAAAACACTTATAAATAATTATTATAAAAAATAAGCAATTTTTTTCATTATGTTAATTTCAATGCAGTACCTCTTTAACCTTCCTGGCGGTAAGCCGCGCAGGAGGTTTTCTCCGGCCAGCACACCGATCGCCGCTGCCCTGCGCCCGATCGCCGATATCCGTTGCGGCGCGCGCCCCCCCCCCCAGACCCCGTGCGCTGCCTGGCCAATCAGTGCCAGGCAGCGCCGAGGGGTGGATCGGGACTCCCAATGATGTCACGACGTCGCTGACGTCGGTGACGTCATCCCGCCCCGTCGCCATGGCCCTGGGCTCGCTACATGTTTAATAAACAAACAAACAAAAAAAACTGCCGCGCTGCCTCCTGGCGGAATTTTTCATACCGCCAGGAGGGTTAAAGGGCAAGTACATCCAATATAGTCTGGAATCTACTTTGCATGTGTCACATGGTCACACCTGAACCGCTCAGCACTTTGCTTCTATAGACTTTTGTAAATTCACTTATCATCCTGGCTATTAAAATTGTCTTTCTTCAGTTTGGGGTTTAGTTTGTGTGATATAATCTATGTGTGTTTTATGCTATGTATGAGTTCATACCGCCCAACTTTTTATTATGAGAAAGAGGGACACTTAAGCCACGCCCCTGCCAAATCCATGATCACAACCCTAGTCACGTATACCATAAAGATTTATGGTCCTTTCTATCCTGGTTCATTTTTCTTCATATTAACATTTTAAAATTAGTAATACAGTATATCAATTTAAAGGATGGGGATAAAGTTTAGAGTCAATCAAACACATTTTCAGTAGAGTAATATATATATTTACATAGAAAGAGGGACAAAGTCCTGAAAGAGGGACAAATGAGAAGGAAAGAGGGACAGAGGGACAGGGCTCCCAAAGAGGGACTGTCCCCCCAAAAGAGGGACAGTTGGGATCTACTGTATGTGTGTTTCTTGCTAAATATATTTTTTACCTGCATGGTTTGCTTTAAATTATACATTGCCTCTGCATATATTGTAGTTTATTGGAGTCAGGTAGAAATATCCATACCCACAGCAATATTTCATCTGTCAAAAGGACAGATAAACAATCTTTCCAACTAAAGTGTATGGAACTTGCCCCTGCATCCTTCGTTTAATGATCTTATCGTTGGTAATCTTCATGTGGTCTGTTGCTGTTGTCCACATTTCATTGCTAAAGATCTTTAGTAGAAAGATCTTGGAAACTTTTTTCTTCGACAGTTTCCAGCTTTTCAGTCTTGCTGTGGGTGCTTAGCTGAAGAGTTGCTATTGTTCTATTGTCTGTTAGCAGACTGGGCTTTGTTCTTATGATCTGATAGCATTTAATGTTTGTTATTTTGCAAGTATAATATACTGTCTGGTAGAGAGAGGGGGCCTTCAGTGTGGAGTAAAGCCTCATACATATGTATGAGAACTGTCGTTTTTAGGGATCAGGCTTCGAACCCTTGGGTGACAGTTCAGGGCCAGTGCTGCACAGATGCACTGATAGCATGCAGGCTTGCAATGTGTTCTGTTGATATAGAGGGGGCAGAGGGAACAACTAGCAGCACACAAAAGAGCAGGAAGGGTAAGGAGCAGAACAAAAGGCTTGACCTGAGCTCAGATCTCTTGCTAATGTATTCAGTCCTCCACACACATGCTTGATTGTCAGCAGAGTCAGCCCCGACTTGCCACTTTGGCTTAGAACCAGCTAGGGTGTGTATGAAGCCTAAGGCAGCTAGGAAAGATGGGTGTATGCAAAAAGGTTGTGTGGAAAAAAAAGGGCACCCAGTAATGACAATAGTAAAATATCGTTATGAAATACCTATATTTTACTATAAAAACAATAAAATATTAATATTAAATACCAATATTTTACTATGGACAAACCTAAACCTACTCTCACACAGGACCCTCGGCAAGTGTGAATGAGGAAGTCCCAGCTCAGAGACAGGGGAGGGAGGAAGAACGGGTAGCTGCCTGGCTGAATACATGGGCAGTCGAAAAGCGATACACACAGCTCTGCAGCGCTAAGACTAGGCCAGGGGATGTGACAGCCAGGATCCTGGAGTCCGGGAGAACAGCTAAGCTACTATACCTCAACTGAAGTGGGTCCCAGCCCCCTGCTCTGTCACTGCTTGGCCACCCACGTAGCCCCTGGCCTCCACCGCCACCGGAGGGGTCTCTGCTGCCGCTGCCTCTGTAGCTCCGGGTCTCGCTGCTCGGCCACCCACATGGCCCCTGGCCTCCACCGCTGCCGGAGGGGTCTCTGCTGCCACCGCCTTTGTAGCTCCGGGTCTCACTGCTCAGCCACCCACGTGGCCCCTGGCCTCCACCGCTGCCGGAGGGGTCTCTGCTGCCACCGCCTTTGTAGCTCCGGGTCTCACTGCTCGGTCACCCACGTGGCTCCTGGCCTCCACCACCGTGGGAGGGGTCTCTGCTGCCACCGCCTCTATAGCTCCGGGTCCCGCTGCTTGGCCACCCATGTGGTTCCTGGCCTTCTCTGAAGATTTGGACTTCACCCATTGACCTGACTACATTCATCGATCTGGCGTTCGGATGATGGAGATGTGTTGAGCGATCTTTTTGACCAATCTCACAGTGGTCAATCTGGCTGGGTGAGTGTGATCCCTAAGGGGGCTTATTGACATACATGATAAAGAAGCAGAGCACTATCTATCAACACTAGAGAAAGTAATAATAATATAGGACATTAGACTAGGACTATGGTGGAATTAGATTGAGTTTCTCAGAGTACAGTCAGTGACAGGACTATGCACTCTGTAAAGTGCTGCAGAAGATGTTAGTGCTAAATAAATACATAATAATAATAATAATAATATGGTAGGACATTAGAATATGGCTATGGTAGGATTAGATTGTGAGCTCCTCTGAGGACAGTCACAGTGACATGACTATGTACTCTGTAAGGTGCTGCAGAAGATGTCAGTGCTATATACTGTAATCACATAATTATAATCTGGTAAAACATTAGACTATGACTATGGTAGAATTAGACTGAGTTTCTCAGAGTACAGTCAGTGATATGACTATGTACTTTGTAAAGTGCTGCAGAAGATGTCAGTGCTATATAAATACATAATAATAATATAGTAGGACATTACACTATGGTAGGATTACATTGTGAGCTCCTCTGAGGACAGTCAGTGACATGACTATGTACTCTGTAAAGTTTTGCAGAAGATGTCAGTGCTATATACTGTAAATACATAATTATAATATGGTAAGACATTAGACTATGACTATGGTAGGATTAGATTATGAGCTCCTATGAGGACAGCCAGGGACATGACTATGTACTCTGTAAAGTGCTGCAGAAGATGATGGTGTTCTATAAATACATAAATATAATATGGTAAGACATTAGACTATATGACTATGGTAGGATTAGATTATGAGCTCCTATGCGGGCAGTCAGGGACATGACTATGTACTTTGTAAAGCACCGCAGAAGATGTCAGTGCTATATAAAGACATAATTATTAATGAATTCAGAGAGAGATGTTTAACACAAGATGAGGGCTGGTGGCAGAAAGATATAGAGAAGAAAATAATAGATAGAAAGTCTTAGGCCTAATTCAAATTAGACAACGCAGATGGCTGTGCTTTTGGAATGCAAGCGCACGGCATCTGCGTTGCAGTGTGTTGCGCTGCTTATCCCATTAATTACAGTGAATGGGATCAGCCATGCACTTTGCCAAAAATGCATTCAGCAGTGCGATTGCGCATTACACTGCTGCGCAGCGCATATAGTCTGAATGTCAGAAGTGCTGTCTATGCACTTCTGATGTTCTTGCTGATTGCACACCATACGCGCTGCTGAAATGCGCCCGGCACCACGTATAGTGTGAATAAGGCCTTAGAGGGTAGACACAAAGAACTAGAGCAAGAGGTTGGGAAGAGAAAGAAAATTCAGAATCTCTCCTGTAGCATGTGCTGTCGGTTCCAGTGGAACTGCAACCGGGCAGTTCTGACTTATCTGCTTGCATTCGGTTGCGCATTCGCAATAAGTCTCATTGTCATTTGCAATCACTCTGCAGTTCAGAGCAGCTCAGGATGCTGCCATGATTCCTCCTATTGCTTGCTGCAGGTGAACTGCAGCCAGATAGCCCTGGATTTCCTACATGCATGTACTGCATGTATTTGTTATGAGAGTCATTTTTCACAGTCAGCTAGCAGCTTGTAATCAAGCTGGCTCAGGATTGAGTAATTACCATTCAGCTGTGTGAGAATTTTCATGCCTGCAAACATTGGCTGATGTCGACATAAAAGTCTGCCTCTCAGCTTGTATGCTTGCTCACCTAAGTCCTATTAGGGGACAGCTAGTGGCGTGCCAGGCAGGGTCAGCAAGTGAAGAGCAAGCCCTCCAGTCTTGAGCATATACACTGACTCAGAGAGTATACCCCCCAAACATTACAGAATGGAGGACAGCAAGAGAAAGTGAGAGATTAACAAAATATGGAGGGAACACAAGAGAAAGTGTGGACAGAGAGCAAGAGGGATAGTGGAAAAAGACAGGGGGTGGACAGAGAGCAAAGAAGGTTAGAGAGTGTTATGCTTTTATATACAACAGGGCTAATACAATACTATGCCAGGCACAATGCTGCAGAGTATAGCAAGCTTGCTTCCCCATAATCAACTCTCTGTACCATTACTGTGTGTGGAAGAGTATGGAGCTGGGAACGTGCACATTCCACACATTACGTTAGAGCAGACGCAGTTACGAGCATATGGAATTCTTTTTTACCTGACTTGGCAACCAAGTCTGCTCGCTCTCCCCCTGGCTGTCACATAATGACCTGTCACTGCTCGCTACCTTCCTTCTCTTGCTCCTCGAGTAACTGCTTCTCTCCCCACGCAGCACGGAGGTCTGCTCCAGAGTATGAGCACTGGGCAGCATGTGCGGTGAAGAGCAGGCACACAGATATTATCACTGCAACTCCGGGGATCAGCAGGCATGGCAGGCCAAGACAGGAGTCACCCGGCCACACATCTCTACAGGCTTCTCTGCAATGCAGAACATTGCTCCTCCCTCCTGTGTAAAAGGCTGGCCACAGCAGCACAGCATTGGCTAGAGGGAAGCTAGTGCTGTTGCTATCAGCAAAATTCTCCTGCTCTTTGTCTAGGGCAGGACACTTAGACTGTTCCCCCGGGATGCTGTGAAGGGCTGGCCAAAGCAGTGCTATCACCGCAAAAAAGTGACAGTTGCAAAGTTAGGATCCCCCATTTTGCCACCGGGACCCATGCATCCCGGGCCCCCCTTCACCCACTCTTTGGTAGGGGCTTATAGCAACCGCTCCGGTTGCTATGGTGATTGCTACGCCACTGGTATGGAGCTGTGTCATCTGTAAAGCTCTATGGCAGCGCATACTACTTGTATTTAACTTTGCATGGTTTTCATACAGTGACCGTTAAAGAGAAATAAAAAATAAAATAAAATGTACTGATTAGCTCAGGGTATGTGGTACTTTTGAATTGTTGCACAAACCATGTTGTAGCCCACGGCAGAGGAGTGAGGGCAACCACATATAGCTAAGCACCTTGGGCTTCTGCTTCAACTCTGTTATGCTGTGCAACCCTTTGTAATTACCTGGTAGTAAGCTTTGGAATGCCTCATGTAATACAAATCCTATTTTTGGTAAACTGACTAATTCACGGTTAGAGATGATCAATAAGTTAGATGCATTTTTTTTATTTGGTGCAAATTTGTATGCAAATTGAAATTGGACCAATCGAAATTTGCCACAGCCACATTTTTTAGGGCCAATTTCGATCTACGCACAAACTGAAGATTTGCAACAGAAAAAAAAATGCATTTTATGTTGACAGAATCAACATAATTATTTTAAATTGCTGTATAGTAAATCAAGGAACAAGATGTCACTAACTGTAAAATGAAGTGAGGATCTCTATGGAATTGTGATTTCCTGTATTCGTTCTGTGTTCCTCTCTCTTATAAGTAAGCTATATTTCCTGATGGTGGTATATGCTATATCTCTGCATGTTTTTCTTCAGTAAATAGTTCTAATTTGTTATATTGGAAGCCTATGTACATGTACCTACCACTCTGCTCCATCATTTTATTGATCACTGCTACTCAGCTAACTAGTTACCACAAAAAGAATCAGAAAGAACAAAGGACTTTTCAACATTGAACATTTTTTTTAAGTAGTTCATTTTTAAAAGGGCTTTCATGTGGACCATTTATTTGCTCAGCCTTTTGTGAAAAGGACACAAGTCGCAGTATTTAGTTGCCCTGAAGTGTGAGGCACATCCAAGGCCATTTTTTATTGTGAATTGCGCTATTTTGTAATCGGGCTATTGAGCTGTTGCGTAATTGGGCTGTGCTATTAAACTCCTCTGAATTGTAGATGTTGTATTGAGAAAGCCACAGGCCTTGTGACAGTTGCTTGTCAGCATTAAAGGGACTCCGAGCAGTGCAGAAAGATGCATATCATTTTAAAGCTCTCTTTCTCCTCTTTCCAATGATATATAAACCACCACCATACATCTTTTAGTTTTCGCTATTTTCGCGATAGAAATTGCCGCGGCCGCGATTTCGATCGCGAAAATAGAGAAAACTAAAAGGTGTAGGGCAACGATTTAGGTGTCGTCAGAAAGAGGAGAAAGAGAGCTTTAAAATGATATCCATCAAGCCATAGTTATATTGTATTACACAGGACGACACTTTCCTCAGTGTCAGCAGCTCCATTCTGCTGAATGCAGCTGCTGACTTTGACAAAAAGTCGGCCTGTGTAATACAATATAACTATGGAAAGATGGATATCATTTTAAAGCTCTCTTTCTCCTCTTTCTGACGACATCTAAATCGTTGCCCTACGCCTTTTAGTTTTCTCTATTTTCGCAATCGAATTCGCGGCCGCGGCAATTTCAATCGCGAAAATAGCGAAAACTAAAAGGCGTAGGGTGGCGGTTTATATATCATTGGAAAGAGGAGAAAGAGAGCTTTAAAATGATGTGCATCTTTCCATAGTTTCTGCACTGCTCGGAGTCCCTTTAACATCTCACATTGCAAAGACCGAGAAATATATCTATATACATTCAGATCCTCTTGACTCACCAGTTGAGTTACATAGTGTATTATTTCACTGGCAATGCAGCAAATGCAATTTGGTCTATTTCAGCGCTCTCAGATTTGTTGGTGTCCTCCTCAATAATCCCCGAGACAGTACAGGAAAAAAAGACGCGTATTCATTCAGAACTAACACTCAAATTCACTTTGTCAGCACAGGACTTGTTAACTGAAGTGGAAATGATGCTTTAAATTATTGCAGACCTTGGGGCAGCCGTTTTGTGATGAAGACGGAATGGACTGCAATAAAGACTGTTCAGGCAGTGAAACGGAGCTGTGTAAAATATTCACTTCCCCATCTCATTACTAGCTATCTGTGACTGCACCTTCCAGTGTGTTATAACAGCGCATCAGCAATTCTAACACACATGAAGTGCATGTTTTCTCCGAACAACATTAAAGCGTGATATGAATCAGTTCACGAAATAAAACAGGAAGTGTTCATTTGGTGGTTCAGTCATTACTGAATTCTGTCATGCAAGGTTTTATGGGCTGGAGGGCTGTTTTGTTTAATTGGCTAAACCCATTGCTTGACCTTGCACAAATTAGAAGCTCTCTGCTCATTTACATTTCGAGAAAGGAGAGAAGACATGCTTGCGAAGTTTCAAAGGCATAGATTACTAATATGTTTAAAAATCAGTTTTCAAACTTTGGCCTTGATGCAAGATTTCTTCATAAGGTGATTTCTTAAAAACATTTGGATCATAATGTGTTCTCAGGGTGTTTTATTATTAGGACTATATGAAAAAGCCTTTCTGGTTGCCTGTGGTAATGTAAACCATTAGTATTTGGGTGTAATCGACAACAAGCCCTTAGGCCTCAGACACACTATTGGTTTGATTCACAAAGCGGTGCTAACTGTTAGCACACCTGTGAAAACCCCCTTAGCACGTCTAAACGAGCTTTTCGCGCATAAAACTTTATGCGCGTAAGACTTTATGCGCGCACTGCACAGAGCCTAGGGCGCTCCGCGCGAAGTGCCCATTAAAGCCCATGGGACTTAGCGCGCGCATAGGACTTTGTGCGCGATCTGATTGAGAAAGAATTTAGACGTGCTAAGTAGGTTAGCACCGCTTTGTGAATCAAGCCCCATAAGTGCTTTTCTGACCGTCAGTGCTGTCAGAGCGTTTTATTTTTAAATGCTCCATTGGCTTGCATTAAAATCACAGTAATATCGATTGCAGCGATTTTGTTGCAATTTGACTGTGATTTTAATGGAAGTCAATGGAAAGTACAGATGGTTAATCAGTTTTTTCAACCACAGCATACACCGCATGATTATTGAAAAACAGGCTGACAATGCAGATGAAATGATGTGCTTAAAAGACCACTATCCCGAAAAAAGTAGGCAGTTAAAATCTGACAGAGCCGACAGGTTTTGGGCCAGTCCATCTCCTCATAGGGGATTCTCAGTATGTTCTTTGTTTTCAACAGCATTTCCTGAACAGCAGTTGCAAAGTCTAACTGACAAAATATTGTGCAAGTGATTAAGGTTGGCTGGCTGGCATCTTACTATTTTGGCAGTTAAACTGCTATTCAGAAAATGCTGTTAAAAACAAAGAAAACCTGTCCCTGAGAATCCCCCATGAGGAGATGGACTGGCCCAAAACCTGTTGGTTCTGTCACATTTTAACTGCCTACTTTTTTCGTGTTAGTGGTCCTTTAAAGGGGTTCTTTCGCGAAAAAAGTAGGCAGTTAAAAAATGTGACAGATGACAGGTTTTGGGCGTCCATCTTTTTTAAGCTCAACACACACCATACAATCTTGGTTGTACAGATTTACCAAATCTATGTAGTACAAGGGTCAACAGATTGAAAATACCTTGAATAATTGATTGGATAAGCTCTTATACTACATGAAAGTGGTAAGATTGAACAACCAAGATTGTATGGTGTGTGTTGAGCCTAAGGGGGATTCTCAGGGCTTTCTTTATTTTCAACAGCACTTCCTGAACAACAGTTGCAAAATCTAACTGACATAATAGTGTGCAAGTGATTAGGGAGGCTGGCTGGTATCTTGCTATTTTGGCAGTTAAACTGCTGTTCAGGAAATGCTGTTGAAAACAAAGAAAGCCCTGAGAATCCCCCTTAAAAAGATGGACTGGCTCAAAACCTGTCATCTGTCACATTTTCTAACTGCCTACTTTTTTCACGAAAGAACCCCTTTAAAGGACCCCTTTCACAAAACAAAGTCAAATGTAAAATACATGTAAACAGAAATGTATAAAACATACATTTCTCCCAGAGTAAATACATTTTAAATTACTTTTTCCCAATATTACTGTTACTTTAGTAGACAGTAAATCTGTCAGATCTAACAGGTTTTGGACTAGTCCATCTCTGCATAGGGGCTTTCATTTCCTCTTTACAAAAGCAGTAACTGAAAAGGACCTATACAAACATACAGTCTGACCTCCCTACTCATTTGCACACTATTTTGGTGGATGGACTGAGCAACTGCCATTTATTAAGTGCTTTTAAAAACACAGAAAGGTCTGAGTATCCCCCATGAGAGGGAATAGTCTAAAATCTGGCAGATATGTCAGATTTCGACTATCTACTGTAAGAGGCAGCACTTATAGTGACGTCTACTTTGGGACAAATGTCTTATGTAACGATCGGTGAAGCACAGAGAGGATCTGATTACCAGTGATCTGCAGAATCACTGGGAATACAGATGTATACCAGATTATACGTGATCTGCAGTATCACTGATAATCCGATATACTAGCTAACCTCTGTTCACCTGAGTAGAGTGTAATGTTTGGTGTAACAGTAACACTTTGAGGACTAGGCCTCAGTGCAGCAAGGAGTACTGCACAGATTCCTTCCGCAGACCTGAGCTCTCCAAGACGGGAGGAGTCAGGCTGACAGTAGGAAGGATAGTCTGAAAGTGACCCTCAGGAGGAAGGGTCGCTAACAGAGCGAGGAACCGCCTCTAACGGTAAGGTCGGTTCTCGAGGTCGGACAAGCCAGGTAGTACACACACGGACAGATAAAGTACAAGATCAGGAGGCAAAGGCGGAGTCAAAGTACAGGCAGGGTTCAGCAACGGGGTATCAGATATATCGGGGTACAAAATCAGGAGGCAGAAGCAGAGTCAAGGAACGAGCCGGGGTTCGGCAACAGAGTATCAGAAATATCGAAGTACAAGATCAGAGTTCAGGAGGATAGTCAAGGCAGGCAAAAGTCATAACAGATAATCACAATCAAACTAGTACTTTAGCTATCAACAGAATCTAGCTAAGTGTAGGATTACAGCTCCAGCTGGTCCCGGCACACTTGTGGATCTGACTACGGATCTGGGTGCTCCCACATATGTGATCGCACGCCAGACAAAGAGCAAGTGAACAACCAGCAGTATATATACTCTAGGACCTTTCCAGGACCTCCCTAATTGCTGGTCCAATGGGAGCAGTGGAATTTGTCAGCTGACCCAGCTGGTCAGCCGACTCCCTTCTAACTGCTATTTAAACTCTGCCTCTGTGCTCGCGCGCGTGTAAGTCTGAATCTTGGTGGACTATCAGTCCCAGCCACACCAGTACTGTCTTGCAATGTATCCAGTGAACTGAGTGCGGGAGCCGCCTCCAATGCGGATTCCGCCGTTCCCAATGCGGATTCCGCCGCTCTGCCTAAGCGGCATGCGGAGTTTTTTCCGCGTTGTGACGCCATGCTGGACGCGGAAACAGCCGCCTCGCCTTGAGAGACAGCGGCTTTTCCGCGTTTCATCACATTACCCCCCCCCCCCCCCCCCCGAGGAGTGGACTCCGGACAACTCCTACCAGGCTTCTCGGGGTGTAAGGCATGAAACTCTTTCCTCAACTCATCCGCATGCATGCGAGTCCCCAGTACCCACTGTCTCTCCTCAATGCCATATCCCTTCCAGTGTACCAGATACTGTACCGAGTTCTGGACAATGCGAGAGTCCAAAATTTTCTCTACTTCGAACTCAGGATGACTATCCACCAGGACAGGAGGAGGAGGAGTAGGGCCCACATGGACTGCAGGTTTGAGCAGGGATACGTGAAATGATCTCACCCCACGCATGCTGGCGAAGAGATCAACGGTATAAGTGACGTTGTTGATCTTTTTGGTCACAGAAAACGGACCCACAAACCTGGGGCCCAGTTTGGCAGAAGGCTGCTTCAGGGTCAAGTGACGTGTGGACACCCAGACTAAATCCCCTGGCTGAAACTTCCATTCCATGGAACGTCTCTTGTCCGCTTGACCCTTTTGACTTTGGAACGCTTTCTGCAAATTATCTCTAACAATTCCCCAATTGTCCCTGAGTGACCTCTGCCAATCCTCCAGCGCTGGGAACGGAGAAGAGGCAACTGGCAAAGGGGAGAACTTGGGCGACCTCCCTGTCACAATCTGGAACGGGGAAAAACCAGAAGAAGAACTCTTTAAATTATTCTGCGCAAATTCTGCAAAAGCCAGAAACTTCACCCAGTCATTCTGTGCCTCCGCAACGTAACATCTTAAAAACTGTTCTAAAGACTGATTAATTTGTTCAGTCTGCCCATTTGTCTGTGGGTGGTAGCCTGACGAGAAAGACAGCTTCATGCCCATTTGGTGGCAAAATGCCCTCCAGAATTTAGAGATAAATTGGACTCCCCCATCGGACACAATGTTCTCCGGAATGCCGTGCAGCCGGAAAATGTGGACGATGAATAGGTCAGCCAATTCTTGGGCCGAGGGGAGTCCTTTCAAAGGCACGAAATGGGCCATTTTGCTGAAGCGGTCGACTACCACCCAAATGACCGACATGCCTTCAGACCTGGGGAGCTCACCCACAAAATCCATGGACAAGTGGGTCCATGGTTCACTCGGGGCGGGTAAAGGCTGTAAGGTACCGACAGGTGCCTGCCGGGAGGGTTTACTTTTGGCACATACTGCACATTCCCTGACATATTCCTTGCAGTCTGTTGCCATAGAAGGCCACCATGCACACCTAGCAATCAGATCCTGCGTTCTGGCAGCACCAGGGTGACCAGCACTCTTATGGGCGTGAAACATTTGTAAGACCTGTAGACGAAAAAACAGTGGGATAAACAAGACCCCCTCCGGTTTTCCCTCAGGGACATGCTGCTGAAAGGGACCCAAAACCTTTGTCCAATCCTCCCAGGTCTCTGTGGCTGCTAACACCAGCCTCTGCGGGATGATGGACTCAGGAGCGGGGGGCTGTGCTGTCTCTAATTCGAAACATCTGGACAGGGCATCTGCCTTGATGTTTTTGCTGCCTGGAGTGTATGTGATAATAAATCTGAACCTCGTAAAAAATAACGACCAACGGGCCTGTCGGGGACTTAGTCTCTTAGCCCCCTCGATGTATTCCAGATTCTTGTGATCAGTATACACCGTGATCGTGTGTTCTGCCCCTTCTAACCAGTGGCGCCATTCTTCAAATGCCAATTTAATGGCCAGAAGTTCCCGGTTGCCTATGTCGTAGTTTTTCTCTGCTGGTGAAAACCTCCGAGAGAAATAGGCACACGGGTGCAACCTCCCCTGCAGCCCAGAGCGTTGAGACAGCACAGCCCCTACTCCAACTTCCGAGGCATCAACCTCCACAATGAATGGGTAAGAGGTGTCTACGTGTCTCAATATGGGTGCAGAGCAAAACAATTTTTTCAAGTGAGAAAAAGCTGCCACAGCCTCAGGAGACCAGTGGTTGGTATCTGCCCCCTTTTTTGTGAGACTGGTAAGAGGGGCAATCATCGTGGAGTATCCCTTTATGAACCTCCTATAGTAATTCGCAAAACCTAAAAATCTTTGCAGGGACTTTAACCCCACTGGCTGTGGCCATTCCAGGACAGCTGTGACCTTGGCAGGATCCATTGACAGGCCTGAGGTGGAGATCACATACCCTAAAAATGTGACAGTGGTCACCTCGAAAATACATTTCTCCACCTTGGCATACAGCATATTTTGCCTCAATTTGTCCAACACGAATTTAACGTGGACCCTGTGCTCGGGGAGGTTGTTGGAATAGATTAGTATATCGTCCAGGTATACTAGTACAAATCTACCCAACACCTCCCTGAATACCTCGTTGATTAATTCTTGAAAGACGGCTGGCGCATTGCACAACCCGAAGGGCATCACTAAGTACTCGTAATGCCCGTCAGGAGTGTTGAAGGCCATCTTCCATTCATCACCCTTTCTAATGCGGACCAGGTTGTATGCACCCCTCAGATCTAATTTTGAAAAGATCTTAGCGTTCGTGACTTGCGTAAATAAATCGTCTATCAATGGTAACGGATAACGATTCTTCACCGTGATTTTATTGAGGCCACGGTAGTCGATGCATGGTCGCAGCCCTCCGTCTTTTTTCTTAACAAAAAAGAAACCAGCCCCTGCAGGCGACCGGGAGGGGCGAATGAACCCTTTGGCTAAATTGTCACGAATGTACTCCTGCATCGCTATTTTCTCTGGTCCAGACAAATTATACAGGTGACCCCTAGGGGGCATACAACCGGCACGGAGATCGATGGGGCAATCGAAAGGGCGATGAGGAGGTAACTTGTCAGCAGCCTTGGGACAGAATACATCCGAGAACTCGGAGTATTGCTCGGGAACCCCCTCCACATGCAACTTGGTCTGACCTAAAGTCACCTTCCCTAGACACTGTTGGGAACAGAAGTCTGACCAACTAGTTAATTGTCCTGATGAGTAAAATATTCCACTGCGCTCTGACACAGGATTCAGGCTAGAAAACAAAATCAGAAACTCCACATCGCGTGATTCTGTCTATTATATGACTTTATCACACCCGTGCTAGTATAAAGCGTGATTCCACTTAAAATCCACCACCAACATCAATGGGGCTCACCAGATGCAGACCACCTCGTTTTTCAGGTGGGTCTCAAGCTTAATCTGTGTCTCACTCTGCTCATCAGTGAAGTACACCATCCGGTCTCAGTAAAACGTTTATTCTCCGTAAAAAACTTTAAAACAAGATACAAAAAACCTCCTCATTGCATAGTATGTCTGCACATCGAGCAATACATCCGCGCTTCTCGCGCCAATTGCCTACTTACAGGCTAGTAGAATGATATAGGCACGTCTCAATGGTGAAGCTGGAGCTCCTTTGCAGCTATCAAGCGGTTTTCCGGCGGCGTCCCGCACTCTAAACGATCCCCGCTACTGCCACGGACATCCCCAGCTCCCCACCACGAATTTCCGGACGTGATGACGTCACACGCACTGGTTCCGCCGTTCCCAATGCGGATTCCGCCGCTCTGCCTAAGCGGCATGCGGCGTTTTTTCCGCGTTGTGACGCCATGCTGGACGCGGAAACAGCCACCTCGCCTTGAGAGACAGCGGCTTTTCCGCGTTTCATCACATCTTATATGTATTTTAAATTGTACAGATGATCTTTGCAATAATGGTTACAGGTACATACATTAAGTAGTTACAAGGCTCAAAATGTGACAGCCATGAAAGAATTTCTTGAAAAAAAAAAACATTGGCCTCAATTCACTAAGATCATGCTGGAGATAATAAGGCAAGAGAAAACTTGCCACCACACAATGAGAGAGTTATCTTATCTCTTCATTCCTTAAGTTACCTCCTCTGTAGTTAAGTTACCTCCTCTGTAGTTATTTTCACATGCAGTTAATTAACATCCTGTCTTTAACTCTGGAGTTATTTTAAGGTTTGAAGAGTTAACTTAAAGATAGAAGAGTTAACTTTAGGTTTGCCTGGGGTAAAATGTTTCCTGAATATTACATGCCTCGTCACCATGATGACTATAGAAACGTTATTAAAGACAGGAGATAAGCTTAGTGAATTGAGGCCATTGTTTCCTTCTAACAAATAATAACCATGAAAGAAATGTAACACCCTCATATCCTCCTGTGTCCCCTTTTTATTAGTTGCATGCAAGCGAGGCACTCCTCTGGACAGCTATTCTGGCTGCACACCACACAAACAGTTCAAAACAGGTGGAAAAGGGTCTTGTGCTTTTACAGTTACAAACAATGAATCTATTACCTTTAACCACAGGCACATCATGTATTCTCCACTAATGATTGGTTATGGGGAAAGCAATACACCCCAGTTGCTGGCACAGATCTTCAAACAGCCATGTAAGAGCAACAATTTTGTTTTCCTCGGGCACTTTGTTTAGCACAGTTCTGCACATTCAACTCTCAAGGCACATCAGTAGCAGAATGGATCTCAAAGGCATTTACCTTCTATTCTTGACGTTCCCAGTTTCAAACATTAGCCCAAGATCACTTAAAGGAAAACTCAAGCATGTCTTAAATGAAAGTTCCTGCCTAGTTAGATAAGTTATGGCAATTGCTTCTTGAAAGTTGTTTTTATTTTTGTTTATAATATGCTTTGAAAGGCTGCTGAAAATATAGTCTTTCTCCTCTAATACTGTAGTAAGATAAATTGACTTTTTCAGACTTCCTATTCAATTTCAACACTTATAAACTGCTTCTCCCAGGCATTCTATTGATTTTGAAGATAAAACTTCTGTCTTGGTTGTGAAAAAAGTCTTGCTCCTGGCTTTCACATTTACATCATAAAAGATTCATGCTCAACATTTAAAATGAGTCAACTATTCTTGTTTATACATTCATTACTTCATAGCTAGAGTTCTGCAATGTCTTCTTCTCAGACATTTCACATAAGTACTTGCACCACCTACAGTTAAGGTGTCCATACATGTCTAGATATCCATCCAATGTGGCAAACAGATCAGTGCCTCTCTGATCTGAATCTGAGAACAGAGACGGATTGAATCGCCCCAAACACAGATTTCCAATTGATTTCACCATGAAATCTATTTATTTATTTGTTTATTTATTTATTTATTGCATTTATAAAGCGCCAACATATTACGCAGCGCAGGATTTCTATTGAAATCTATCAAACCACAGTTTTGCACTGTTGGATACAGGGGAAAATCAATGCGTGTATGGCCTTCTTTATTAAAGAACTGTCCCTACTATTGCCACTTGACACTGATTCTGCACTCCACTGATTGCCCAAAACATGGAGAATCTTTTCCAAGATTGACCTATTGACGTCTACTACCTTAAAAAATAGTTTCTGGCTGTTTGAAAGAATTGTTGCAACAGCAATGCACCCGCTGCATAGTCAGGTCAGTAAGATTTAATAATCCATTCATCTCCAGAGTTAACCTCTTATCCTTGGAAACCAGAGCAGCTTTTGGAACTCCTTACCCAACTCAATAAGGGCAGCTCCATCCCTGAAGGTGTTTCTAACAATCCACCAATTCATTCTGACATGGATAGACATGTAACCCTTTCCTCTGTGACAATCCATCTTGCTACACATTATTGAACTTAGTAGGGATGCTTTTTCGGATATCAGGGAATTGAAATATCCGCATTTCTGATCGGAAATCCGTATTTCCGATTGGATTCCAATCGGAAAACGGAACTCAAAAATCAGATTTTGGCGTAAATACCGCATTACCACTCAGTAATTTCAGACCAATCACAGAACTCGGAAGCATTGGACCAATCAGAGATTGCAGAAACAACTCGAAAGTATTTGGCCAAGCAGAGAATGCAAACAGTAACCAAAAAAAGGGCTACTCGGAAATCAATCAGAAATCCCCGGAATCGGTAATTGGCAGAAATCGGATTTTCAGCGGAAACAGAAATCAGCATTTCTGACCATACCTAGAACTGAGACATGCTATTGGAGTTAAGTTATATGGAAGAAAAGTGCCTTACAAAAGTTGTTATTGTTCCTTAACTTCCTATCATTTTATAGAAAGTATAGAATGTCTATAAAGCGGACCTGAACTCAGAACTTCCGCTTTGCTCTAAAAGATAGGCAACAGCATAATTACCTTTAAAGAACAGCGTTTCTTTGTTACAGCTGATACACTGCAGAATTATTTCAGGATGTATATCTACTCCTTGCTTTTATGAAAGCAGACATATAGTTAAAATTCTGTGCTTTCAAACAAGCCTCTCTGCCATGGCAGTCAGCTGACACAGTTGAGGGATCAAATTACAACTTGTGATTAGACACATATGAGGGGGAATTAGAAAAGCTAAACTCTCTAAATACATACAGAGTGCATTTCTCTATGTTTTCCTTTTGTACTGTGCAAGAATTCAGGGCCACTTTAATAACTTTTGCACTCATGTGTCTATCTAATCCAATTAGTGTAGCTCACCAACTTTATTATATTCAAGATGAAGCTACCTTTAAAACAGAATAACAATAGCATACATCGAAAACCTGTCTCTCATCATCGAACTGCTTATAAAGTTATCTTACCTGTCTTTTTCCCAAAGTATTACCATTTGCCTAAAAATCATAATTCCCTATACACTTATTGTAGGCAGCAGCCAATTGTATTTGTAAGTCATCTCCTGGTAAGAAATTTCAGAGGGGACTGTGTATGGAGGAAGAGATTCCTTATTGCTAATCAGAACATCTGTCACAGCCAGTAACACAGACAACGTTCCTCTTTCGTTTTCCTTTCAAATATGATAAGTTAAAGTGTGTAGCACAGTTCTTGTTCATGCAACCATGAGGAATGGCTCCAGCGACAACGGATTTTAACCGTTCCAAACTTTTAAATGTGATTTTCACAAAAATAATAGCCTTTTTATATTGTTTTTGGCATATTTCCACAATTGGCTCTGATATACATGTAGGTTTGGTGGTGCTAACATATCGCGGGGCTTTGCAATAAACTAGTAGTCTTTCATGTAAAAACTGGGACTGAAATTTCACTGCAGTTTCTAGATCGGAAATGGCAAAATCCAGCCTGGAAAGCAGAATGCTGGAATTACATTGCTTATCTGTTAGAATCTGTCTTACAGGAACACATGTGTAAATCACAAAACCTATGCACTTTGGAAATGTGCTGGCAGTGTAAAGCTGCAGCTTTATGGTCTAATATGACAGATTAAATGAAGAGGATGATCAGTGTGGCTTATAGCAAGGAGATATGAGATCAGCCTGGGGCTAGACATTTAACATCAAAAGATCTGGGCTCAGAGGAATAGCCTGTGACATGGTAAACACATCATTTACATAGCACGTACCTTTCATCAATATGTCTTAGCTGACAAATATTAAATCTGTCACCTAAATATTGAACTGATGCATCAGGAATATTAAAAACATTTGATTTTGCTTTCAGTGGGACTGTCAATGTTTATGAATAACTATGAAAAAAACAAAATTTACGATAATAGACATAAATCAAATCATAGCTGACATTCTGTCAACGTGAAAATAAGCATATTGGATGACTTTATAAATTTAGCCTCGGTATTGTGTTTGTACACCGTAGGTTCAGTAGTTTCTCTTTCATTAAAATTATAGAGCACCTAATTAAGAATAGAGTTCAAAAAGAAGAGTTATTTGAGCTCTTAAAGGGACACTTAAGTCAAACAAAAAAAATGAGTTTTACTCACCTAGGGCTTCCAATAGCCCCCTGCAGCTGTCCGGTGCCCTCACCGTCTCCCTCCGATCCTCCTGGCCCTGCCGGCAGCCACTTCCTGTTTCGGTGACAGGAGCTGACAGGCTGGGGACGCGAGTGATTCTTCGCGTTCCCAGACACATTAGCACTCTCTATGCTGCTATATGGTATATGATATATGCTATATTAGCATAGATGGCGCTATTGTGGCCAGGAACGCGAAGAATCACTCGCGTCCCCAGCCTGTCAGCTCCTGTCACCGAAACAGGAAGTGGCTGCCGGCGGGGCCAGGAGGATCGGAGGGAGACGGCGAGGGCACCGGACAGCTGCAGGGGGCTATTGGAAGCCCTAGGTGAGTAAAACTCATTTTTTTTGTTTGACTTAAGTGCAGAGCAGGGACAAGGTCCTCCAGCACCCAAGGCTGAGACACCAAAGTGCGCCCCTCCATCCCTCCCACCCCAGCTGTCACACACTGATTGCTATTAGACTAAGAGGGCCACAGGGCCCACAACCTCCCCAACACCTTAATATCTAGTTATCTGGCTTGCAGTCACTGCTATGTATCCCCTTTTGTTATTTCTTTCTGCTTCATACACAATTAGGAATGACAGCTGAATGAATTGTGCGCCCCCTCCTACACTGCGCCCTGAGGCTGGAGCCTCTCCAGCCTATGCCTCGGCCCGGCCCTGCTTAAGTGCCCCTTTAAGTCCTTGAAGATGACCTAAAGTAAAATGGGCAATAAATGAATTTAAAACTTATTGTAACTTAGAATCGGTGATTGAACAGGTAAATAACTCACTCTGAAGCGGGAAATAGTATACTTAAACTCTACCCCTCCCCCAGTGACAAAACCACTGTTGAGGTTTTAGCCCAAAACCTCTCCAAAGAAATCTGGAGCTCCGTGGTCACCCCTACCTGTGTTGCTGTTGCCCGCCTCCAACTCAGCGCTCGCCTATCAGGCTGCTGCTGCTAAGCTGGGGGTGGGCCATGGCAACACGGGTGGGGGTGGTCACGAAGCTCCAAACTTCTTTGGAGATTTCTTCAGTAGTTTTGCTGATGGGGGCAAGGTTTAAGAATATTTCCTGGGAAACAGGTTAGTTATTTTAACTTTTATGTTAAGTTACAATGAGGTTAAATTGATTGTATTTCACATTTAGTTTACGTTGTCTGTAAAGGATACATGAGACAAACCTAAAACAGAAAAGTTTTACTCACCTGGGGCTTCTTCCAGCCCTTAGAAGTCTATCAGGTCCCACGCTTAAGTTCTGCTGTTCCCCAGGCTGCCGTTGTCCCTTCCATAAGTCCCTTCCATAAGTTCACGACCCACAGAGCCCTGGTCTTATGCATATCTGTGTGTGTACTGTGTAACTTTCATGATCACAATCCCATGGCCAGGAGCACTCAAGTTCAAAAGGCTTGAACGGTTCAAATGCACAGTGCTCCCAGCCATAGGAGTGCGATCACGCAAGACGCACTGCATACACAGATGTCCGTGACTCAGCCGCGAGTCATGATATTACAGAGGGGTCAGGAGCAGCCTTTGGGACAGTGAAACGTGGGCGTGGGGCCTGATACACTTCTGGCACTGGTGTAGCAATCGCCATAGCAACCATAGCCGTTGCTATGGGGCCTGCCCCAACCCTACATCACAGGGGGGCCCGCAGCTGAGAGGGGACTTTTTATATGTATACAGTATATATATATATATATATATATATATATATATATATATATATATATATATATATATATATATATATATATATATATATGTAAATATATATATATATAAAATAAAACCGGGGCCCGCCCCCCTCCGATAACTATAACAAAGCGGGGCCCCCCTGACCCCTCCCGCTAACCAGTATAGCTGATGAGAAGGAGGATTACTTCCGGGTGGCGGCGCATTAATTTACTCCCTGGCTGGACTCGACAATCACTTTATAGTTCTGGCGACCAGCCAGGGAGGAAGTAAGAGTGACGACACAGACAGGAAGAGGAGGACCGTGGATCAGACACGCAGAGAGTACTGCGTGACTGGAGCCAGAGAGGTGTGCCCTGGCCTGGAAGGTGGACCTGAGGTGCGACCCTACCCGACCCCACGCTGCAGAGTGACATCGGGAGGCGAGGTGAGCTACAGGATCTGTGTAAGTATGTGTGAGACTGTCACTGAGACACTGAGTGGACTTAGCGAGCAGGCAGGCGGGCGTAGGGGGCAGTGGCATCACCATATCTGGCAGCTACCTATATGCTGGGGGAGAGGGTGCGGGGCTGTTGCACCCATGTCAGGTCAGGCACACCTATATGCTGGGAGGGCGGGGTGTAACCATCAAAACAACAAGAATTGCACTGGCAGTCCTTAAAATGGTTGCAATACCGCAAATGGTGGTGTGCTTTGCTATAACACAATTAGCATACATACATACAAAGGTCACTATTGCACACAAAAGTTAGAAACAGTCCACTTTACAACATGAACATGTGCAAGTGGTATAGTGTTAGACATATACAGTTGGGGTTTAGTCTTAGGAGTAGGTAGGGCATTAGTGTTAAGAATAGATCAGGGAGGGTAAGCGTGAGTATTAGGTTAAAGAGGGCATATTAGAAAATATCACTATAATTATTCTACTATCAGGAATAAGAATTACATTATTCTACTTTTGACATTTCCTTCTGTCAATTTTAATAGGTGACCTTTTAAACGTAAAGTGTTTTGGGAACCCTGGCAAAAGCATTTCCAAATTTCCAACTGGTTTTTTTTTTTACTGCTTTTGACCAATGGGATTACTTAGCAGGAAGGAATATTTAAAGTGGACCGGAACGCTTGTACAGAACAGTGGGGGTGTTAGGTTTTGGAGGGGTGTGGAAATGTTGGGGTGGAGGGTCCTGGAGGAATGTTTGGGTGGGAGGTCCGAGAGGTGCGTTAGGTTGCAAGGTCATTTTGGGGCATAAAAAAATTTGCTATTGGGCCCAGTCATTTCTACTTCTGGGGTCTGGAAGAAGCCCCAGAAGTCTTCCACACAGGTTCCCATTTGTCAAGAACATGGAAACAAACATGAGTATCACCAAAATCACTGACCACCTATATATACATAAGATACACATGTGTTGGTCTATGGTGTCATAGGGATGTAAAAATGGCAAAAATGAATACGCTGTTGTGTGATTGTTGTGCATATGGTTTGCCATTTGAACTGATGGTCACTCTGCATAATAACCACTGAATAGTAGTAGGTTGATGCAGACATTAGGTAACAATGTGGCAAATTGTGCTAGGTGGTTTGGAACACTGCACCACGCTCTCTTCCCGGTTGTGTCCTTTGCCCATGCCTGAAACATGGAGATGTGCTGACGTATGGTGTCACTGTCATCGAAAGAAGGAGAAACAAAGTAATACATGTCTGACTCCAATAATTACATGGCAAGATGAACAAGTCCATGCTGGTGGAGCAAATGGCACAATTATATCCTTGCTGCAAAGCCAGCCTCTTTAAGAAAAACTTTTACCTCGCTCTGGTAATTGATGGGAAAATATGTATATTAGCATGCTGTCGTGCTACATTATTTGCAACATTTATTAGCTTGGTTAATTTTTTCTATTGTATACCCAGCAATCCTTGTTCATAGCTCTTTTCCTTCCCCAGGATTCAAGTGTTGTACTGTTTTTATTTTCATGGCAACAAAGGTCTGCGTAACCTCATACATATATTGACATGGCACCATGGTGTTGTGATCGAACAAACTTGTCTTCTTGACAACGGTGCAGTATTTCACCACATCACAGCCTAACATCAATGTTCCCACTCTCGCCATGTATACTTTACATGATATCAGTAACATCACTGTTACACAGAACTGCATTGAAAAAGACCTTGAGCTATAATTGCTATGTAAGGGCAGTCAAAATAAGCTCTTTTGTCTTTACTTCTACTGTTCATTAGGAAAAAAAATATTGTTACACTGTGGTCGTAACCAAGCAAGCAGCCCCTGCTGGGCCATTAGGACTTGGCCATTGCTTAGGTGTGTGGAGCTGACTGGTCCCTTGCCCATTCTCCCTCCTATGCCTTGCACTCCAGTTTTTGTTCTGTTCCGAATCTTCCTCCATTTGCAGTGCTTCCCCATAATGATTTCAGTTAGCAACTGACCTCTTGACTGGAGTGACAGCCAAGGAAAGGTTAGCTTCAGTTCTGCCACCTACATTGTCACACTAAAGAGAAGTGAAGAGAGGTTCCTTGCTAATAGCAATTACCATTGAGGGGCCTGGGGAAAGGAGGGGGGTGAATAACAAACAGATGTGGACCAGGACAGTACCTAATAGCAACGTATGGGAATGAAGATGAGCATGGGTCCCACACAGTTCTATAATTCCTAGAAGTGCCTTCCATGCTCTGGGGAGTAAAGGGTACATAGTGAGAGGGAGGATTGGGGTGTGGAGGGCATTAGAGGGATGCAAAGTGTTAGTACTGCCTAAGAATCAGTAGTACAGTGATAAATATTGTGAATGGGGCCTAATAAGCATGAATTAGAGGCAGTAGGGGTTCATGATAATGTTATGATAATGGATAATGCTAGCATCAGAGTTAGAGTTGTTTTATTGCAGGTGTAAGGTTACTTTCAATGTTACTTTAGGCTAGGTCTATTTTAGCATTAGAGCAGTGATTAAAATCTGAAAGTAGCAGTATAGTTGGCATGGGACCAAAATTTTGCTATGAGGACTTATGATTTGTACTTCTGCTCCTCTGTAGTTAGTATTTAATGTGATATGAAGACAATTTATAAATGAAAAATTGGAGCGTACTGTAAGTGATAGATCAAGTTTAGTGGCTTTTTAAGTTATGTCTACATATGTGATTCAAAAAATGCTGTTGCTCAATAAATAAGGAGAAAGGAAGCCTATGCCATGTTTATTGTCCTCTAAGAAATATGTCTGCAGTGGATTTATTGCACAGCAGAGAGATTCTGACACATGTGACTTGAAACCATTTTTGCCGTAGACCTCTCCTGTAACTTATTTCCTTTTATTGTGATGATTTACTTTTATGAAAACATTGTCTATTAATACCAGTGCTTTACCGCTGAGTACAGATCTCTGAGCAGAGCCATTAGTTGCATAGTCGAAAAAAATATAGAATACTTTAACAAATGGCACACAGTTATATTTTCTCTAAATAACACTTCTAAAGGCCACATAATTATATTCATAATACTGCCCATAATTCAGGTGTGGGACATTGCAAGCACTACAGAATGGCTTTAACTCTATAGCATTAATCCAAAACCTTAAAGTAGCCTGTATTTCATGTCTCCAGGCTTGTATATTAGGTGGGGTAAATGCAGTGGTTCACAGCATTTTTTTTTTGCTGTTGTAATACTCTGTAATAAAAGTTCAAATGTTTCACAACATTATACATAGAAATCATTACATTATCTTAATATTAAGCTATAGGGGAGTTTTCTTCGGTGACTATTGTAGGGACCAAGGTGAGAAGTAGCCCAATGGTGCAGCATCATCAGGTATTGGGAGGATAAAAGTTTATATATACAGTATATACTCAGAAAGGTGGGTTGCAGTTCCTGCAACTGCCGTATAGGCCTGCAGGGAGTTAACTATCCTTGCTTGGTACTCCAGGTCCTGCCGGATACTAAACGTTCGCTCTCCTGTAGTACGATAGACTTTCCAGGAAAACTGCAAAGCTGTTACCTCCAAAGGAGGTTTGACTGGTAATGGGTAGGAGGAAGGCACCCAATGTGTGTTCCATTGTATTGTTTTAAAATATAAATAAAAAAATAGTAAAAAAGAGAGGTGATCTCTTACCTCTCCAGAAAATATAGACACCCGTTCAAATGGAAAAATGTTTTTATTGAAAAAGCAATCTGACAACGTGTTTCATGGGTCATGGCCTTAGGTCAATACAAAATGCCTTGATAGCATAGGGGATAGAGTGTAAGCGCTTCTAATAAAAACTTATTCCAGTTTAACTGTTGTCTATATCTTCAGAAGTAAGCGATTACCTCTCTTAATATTAAGAGTTAATCATGTTTACAGCCATATAGAGCTGTCTGGCTCATTGGACTGGCTAAATTGACTGGCTGTCTGGGCTTGCTTGGATGGCTGGCAAGGTCTTTTAAACAGGTGCTGAGCTGACTTTGTGGGGGTGGCTGCCAGCTTAACTTGCTGGACTGCTGCTGGGTAAATGCAAGTGAAGTCTTTGCTGCAATGGTCAGACTGTTTGGTTATTGAAATAGTGCTTTCCTAGCTTGGCTGCTGGTTGATATTGGTAGTCTGACGTAGATGACCTGGTGCTAGTTTTGCAGTCAAGTTGACCTGGCATTGCTAAGTTGCTTTTGGCCTGGTAAAATAGTACTGTCTACATCTTATGAATGCTAACATAGATTTGCTAGGCTAAATGGAAACATAAAGTAATAGGTTAAATAGGACCATTTTTACCGTAAGACATACCCACCACATTATTTTATAACTAGTGGTCGTGAGCAAAAAAAAAAATTCATTCAGATTTCACCTTGAAATTGAGAGATCAAAGATTTCCACTGAAAGGTTCAATCTTTGATTGGTCCAATGCTTCCGATCTCTGTGATTGGGCTAAAATTTACGGTAATACGGTATTTTTGTGCAATGCTAATTTACGAGGCCGATTTCTGATTACTGCTACGGTAAGCCCATTTCTGACTCAAGTTTTTTTACAATCCCTAGAAAAAAAAAGATAAACCTTATATTAATTAGCCTGAATAAGTGTTTATAGGGAATTAAAGTATAAAGGAGTGTTTAAAATGTATTAACATTGCAATAATGAGGTACTCCAAAGCAATATGTGTGCATCAAGGAATACTTGAGACAATGTTACTCACAACAGGTGGTATTTTGCCAACAAAGTCATTAATAAATCAGAATCAGAATCACTTTTATTCGCCAAGTACAACAGGAGTCATACTCGGAATTATTTGTGGTTCACATGGCATAGACAAGCACAGAAAAGAAATATCAAACAGGATAACCAAGAGCGCAAGACAGACAAAATAAAGATGTACATTGGTGTAAATAACGACCAACATGTAATATTTTGGGGAGATCCAAAGAGCAGACTTGTGGGGCCTCTATAAGGACCGCATAGAGTTTGCATGGGATCTGCATAAGGTCCAAAGTTAGTTCAGTTTCGATCCAGCCAGGCTGTGGTGACTCTATAAGTTCACATAAAATCTGAAAATAGTCCAAGGTTAGCACAGTTCCAGCCAGGCTAAAAGCGTACATACTATCATAATGTTGAGAAACACTGCTATACAAAATGCAAAAAAGACTGCAGATGGCCTTTGGTCGGTAAACGTCAAAAAATTCCATATATTTGAATGTTTTTGCATCTCATCTTTTTCCACTCCATTTTTATTTTTCTATGACTTGTCTTCAATCTAGTTATCAATTATATCTGATTAGGACTCACATAAATTAGTTTGATGATTGCTGAGCTCTTGTTATGGAATCAGGTGCCACTGTCATGTGGACCTTTTTCATCTCAGGACATACCATCACCACCTCAAGAGCTACTGTCACAGTCAGTTACTTGTATTTATGTAAATTAGGAGACCAGAACAAGCATATCCTTAGCGGTGCACCACTACACCAGTTATTCACCAGTATACATACAAGGATAAGTACATAGCAAATCATTTGTAGAGACCCCAAAAAATGTCATAAAGATGAGCTTGAATTTTTAATATATCCAAAAAGTGCAGTTCTACTACTCAACAACACCGACCCCTGACTCTTCCCTCCTAGCCTGCAATCCGCACGTGGGGCAGGAGCTGCTCCTCTGCCCTCCCTTCTGAATCTCGAACACAAACCATTGGTTAGATGTTAAATGTATATGTTATCGTACCATTAATGCTGTGTATGTGAAATCATTGTAAATGTACTGGTAATGTTGTCAACATGTGTAATCTGGCTGTATATGTACCATGTATAACTGTTGTATTGTGTACTTTGCCTAAGTCATGTGTACCACAAGCAATTCTGAGTATGGCACCACCGTACTTGGCGGAATAAATCTATCTTGTATCTTGTAAGTGCAAAAAAATGGATTCACAAATCTTCAAAAGAAGTTTATCTTAAGACACAACATCCCATAGAAAGGTGCAATATCAAAACAGCAAGATCAATTGCTTTTAGAAGTCTTCTAAAGACTTCTAAAAGCGAGAATCTATGATCACTGCTGTAGCATTGCAGCTTGTGTGTTAGAGTGCTTACTTGTAACCAGGCCATAGAGTCTGCCTATTTTTGCTGTTGTTGACCCTGGCCTATCTGACTATGACTACTTGATTTTCTGCTGACCCTGGATTTGTACGACTATCTGCTATGTTGCCGACCTTTGTTTATCTAAGAACGTGATGCCTAACCTTTGCCTGTATGAGTACCTGCTCTTTTGATGACCCACACCTGTACACAAACCGGATCTGTTGTTGAATCCCAGCATGTTCAAGTTTTGTCCTGTCTGACCTGCTGTCTGTCTATCAGACACCTGTGGTAGCGCACATTGCGGTCTCTTCAGTTGCAGGTACGTTACTAAGTTCTTGACAGTTACATCTTTTTCTGCTTTGATTTGTAGTGTGTCTGTATAGATATTTACCATTATTGTGGTAAAAAGTCGATTAGCTACCATTCCCTTCCCCTACTAAATCAGAGTTTGTTTTATCTGTTTGTCTGAGCAAGCATAACAGGCTTTGGTCAGTATGATTGGTGTGATGGACTACAATTTCACAGCACCACAGTTGCCCTGGGCAACCGGATTGGTATATTTAATATGGGATAACTGGAAGGCCAGAGATGTTGAGGGTGTCATGCAGCCTTGTTCCCTAGTCTCCTGCTGTGATCTGTGTATTCCCTTTCACAAATATATCCTGTACGGAGGCCTGCAGCTACGTTTGTCTTGCCTAAGTGAGCTCTGGCAGTACTCCTGTATTTCTGATCTTAGCCTCTGTACTCTGGGCATTAAGGCCTGAGTATGATTGTAGTTGGGTTGGTGTTATCTTTCCACCCCCTGTTTTAACAGGAATGTGTAACTTAGAGTAAAGACTACAGAGATAGCTTGGAGTACAGTGGCTGATGGAAGGTGAGAGGTCTGCCATGCCTCACAATCAGTTTGTAAATTAAATTGTATATTCAAGACCACCCTCTCCCAACTTTCATATTTTGTTGCTAAACCACCTTATGCAGGAGTTAGTTGCTATCATGAGGGTTTTCTGACCTTGGCCTATCTGAGGCCTTGTATTTAGACAAGCCTTTTCTAAAAGAGAGCAGATGGGAGTTTCTTTTAAAATAAGTGCTGAGATTTTTCTGATTTGTTTGACCAGGAGATAGGCGAGCATTGTTTAAGTGGTTGTTTAAGATTAGTTGGTTAATAATTTGCTTTGCTAGAGTTATTCTCACAAATAACTTTTCATGTTGTGTCCATTATTTTATTAGGGGACTGTGACCAGAATTTTGCCCACTGATATGCTAGTTCTGTATAAGGCTAAATAATTGGCATTAGTATGATTATCTTTTTCAGGAAGATACAATTGGAATATCAAGAGAAGCAAGAATTGGCATCTCCCTGATTTGTTTAAACATTAAATTAGATCATTAGTTTGTTAAAGGTAGTCTTAACCATGTTTTGTCTAATATTTTGTATAACCCGATCATATATATATATATATATATATATATATATATATATATATATATATATATATATATATATATATATATATATATACTGCCATTTTGTATCCTGTCGCCATCTTAAGATCCATGTATAATATACTGAGCTTCTAATCTTTTCACGTCTCTAGCTACAGATTAAGGAATGTATCTTTCATGCACCACTTCATATGTACTTCTGCTTTTCTGCCCCTCTCTGGGCATACAGGAAATTCTTAACCACATTGGCTTATCGAAATCGAGAGTAGCTTAGGGCGTTAGGACACCTGTAGCATTTGTCACATGTTTATGCTGGGATTTTCCTCTTCTGTTTGGGACAAACATGTAACTGGGTGAAAGGTTCCTTATCTATTGAGTCTGCGCAAACTATGTAATTTGTGTATAAAAGAAACCCTGTTTTAATAAACATCTGATCTGATTTATCAACACTGTCTGTCTCTTAATGTAGTTGATTTAGATTCAACGCTGGTGCCAGCTAGAAATCACAGAGCATTATTTCTAGGTCATCCCTGATGGTCAATTGGGTCTAGAAACTGACCAATCCTTTCACTACTAGTGGAGTTTTATAATACACAATGTATGGAACACACCTTTAAACTAGCTACCATTGTGAAATTAGAATCTAACAGTTAGTGCTTCCCCTCCCCCCCACCCCGCATGGCGCATGAAATATTTACCAGTAGATGCCACTGAAAGGTAATGATGCAGCTTGCACACAACAGCAATAGCAGGGAAGCAAGCATGATCTTATGATCTTATAACAAAAATGATACTTACTGGTTTGTTAGAACAGTAAGACATTATTTTGACTTGACTTCTCTTTTTGGATTTTTTGGTTCTAATGTCTATGATCTTTAGCCTCTGGTAGCATTGTTAGGACTATTTGTTAAAAGAAAATAGACCTATTCTATTTACTATTGTCTCCCCAAGCAAGAGCATGGACCACTGAAGTTTTGAGATATTAACTAGCTCAAGGTCCTATGGCCTTGGGAAACAGCTTTTGTGCTGGGAGGAAAAAAATTATTTGGTTGCTTTGCTTTAGGGTTTTGTTTTTACTTATTTTGTAATTTTAAACCACATAGTTTACATATTAATTTCAAATTTACAATTGGAATTTCTTCTAACAGAAAGCCCATCATAAATGAAAATGACTAACTTGCACATCCATTTGCCTACATCAGAAACCATAACTAAGGAGTTAAATAGATGATTAAATGACTAAAAAACTATTATTTTCTGGCCCTAAGGCCATTCCTCACCTACATTCATATGCAGCTAATGCAAATTTAAGTCTGAAGGACAAATCTTATCCCCATTTCATCCACCTATCCCTATGCATTTCGTAATATTATAATTACAATTTTGTTATTGTTAGAAAACTTATGGAGTGTCTGAATCAATCAACCATATTTTTGATTTGAAAAAATGAATAAGGTAGGATAATAAGAAAATGAAAGATATATTTTTATCAAGTGGAAATGTTTCTGTGGCTGTCGGTCGAAATATAATATGGATTAAAAGCCTGTGATAAACTTGTTCTTTTCACTTGCCACTTTCCATTTCATTTCCAAGCAGGGTAAAATGATTTTGCATAGAGCATCATAGATTAATTCAAAAGAAAGAAAAAAAGAAACCTTAAGGAACACAAAGAAATGGCTTATTTTCTGGGGCATTGGGATGCTGATGTGATGAACTGCATATAACTGAAGCACACAAAAAATATACCGGTATTTGTTTTTGATCAAGCAACAAATCTGCCTCCAATGTTCTATTATACAGCCTTGAAACAATATATAGCAGCTACGTTCTTTTGGTATTTATGCTTTCATTTTCTCTCACTATCGTTTTTATTTTTTTACCTCTGAGAAAATTATTTCAAATGCGTTTGTAGCTCAAGGCAAATTTCCATTGCTAGAGGATGTTATCATTTTATCTGTTTGTCTTAATTAGTTTTTCCACCCGCATGTGGATCCCATTTTCTTTATTAAGTGAAAATTGCATTTGTGGACAGAATAAGATTTATATATATATATTTCTGGATCTTGTTCGGTAGCTAATAAATCAAGTAAGTAAACTTACCAAAGTTTAATGGGCCAAGAAGATGTTATGTTAAGACACAAGTGGGGAAAAAAGTTCAAGTTAGAGTTTATCAAATATCTATTCATCAGGCTTATTAATTACTTTTAATCCTGCAATGTTCATTTTTTTTTTATAATTTTAAATGTAATTTTATAATTTTAAATCGTTTGACCAATTGACTCAAAAACTTGACTGTAGATTGAAGCATGGGGTTTCTAAAGAATCCAATCCTGCCACAATTCCAACCCATATTGGGTTTAAAAATATTTCTTCCCATCAAAACTTTAACATGGATTTTCTCAAAACCTATGACATTTTTCAAAAAGTTAGCCACATGTTTCATGTTGTGCTGCTGACATACATTGTTGCTTTGGAAGTGATGGTATGTTTGGGAACTTGGTAGTTAAGAAATCACAATGGCCTTTAATGTATAAAGTTTGAATTCCGATCTACTTGAAGTCCAACTCCAAACTGGGCTGTACTAAAGATGTTTCAAAATTGGAATTTGGCAGTTCAATCCCTATTCTATTCCTGATGACATAATTTGAATGCCACTAGCACACATTTTCCCTCACTCTGTTTAGGATCGACCTTACTTTCCATCAGGATAGAAACTACTGGATAAGTTCCACCCAGCATGTGTATGTAGCTAAAGGTGTAACATTATAAAACACAATCCAGTGATGATGTAATCTCTCCATATTTTATAAAAAACAGAATTAAACCACCTCTTCAGGGCCATCTTCAGGATTTTAATGTCCAGATTAGCTTATTTATGACAGTAAACTCACATCTATGTGCCATTTAGATTTCCACAATCACATCTCATCTGGTGAGCATGTATATACTGTCTCCCAATACAACCTTTACCTTTATGCATTGGGGTGGGACTTTTATATGTCACTTCAATATTGGTCTCTTCCCCTAACCCCAGTACTTATTAGTAGTGAAAAAGTCTTACACATTACACAACATTTGGCATGGATCCCCCATTCATATGCAACCTATGCCATACGCATTCTGCATCATTCTGTTGGTGGGTGAGTGTAAAACTTCTATATTTCGGAGTGGGGAGTAGAGAGGGAATGTCCTTGTCAGGAAGAGGGCTGCAATGCCGGTCAGAATGTCTGCCACTATCTTGGTTCTGTCATGTCTATGTTTAGTTTATCATGCCCTCTTTCCATCTTACTGGTCCAGACAGGTCAGAATTAATAGTGGCTCTTCTGATTTTAATATAAGTAAATGCAAATTGCTATCTACAGTAGTCTAAGTGACCAGAGCTACAGAATAAATTATCTCTATGTTATGGATTGGACATCTTGCTGCATATTCTCAAAATTACATTACCTGCATCTGATACTCTTTTTTTTTTTTCGTGCCTCTAAGTTTTACTGGCATAACAGTGTTTACAAAAGATGAAGGAGGGTATTGCAGAATGTTGGCTACTGCTGCCAAAAAAGTCTAGAAGTGAGGCTATCTAGTGTTCTCCCCAGAATTTTTTTCCAGCTGGGTGGCATGAAAAAGTAGCCAGGTGGGGTGCGACAGGAGAATGCAGGTCTGGTGTGTCTCTGCTTACCAAATAGGAGGAGAATGAGAAAGTGAACCGATGACAGCTGGGTGCTTACCAAAATTAGCCGGGTGGAGCACCTAGCTAAAGGAGCCTAGGGAGAACACTGCTATCTGAGGAAAGGTAAAACACAGACACAACGTTAAAGTGTACCAGAGATAGCAGCTATCAAAGATTTTTTTTACTTTCCCAGGGCTTCCTCCATCCCCAAAAGCACATGTGAGTCCCTCGCCATCCTCCCACGGTCTGCCGTTTAGGGGCAATCAGCCCCGGTAACTGGCTTAGCCTCGCCAGTCGGGCACTTCTGCGCATGCGCAGTAGGTCCGTGCATGCGCTGAAGACCCCGACCCACGTGACTGAGCTGGTTACCGGGGCTGATTTCTGCTAAACAGAGGACTGTGGGAGGATGGCGAGGGACTCAGCGGGGCTTATAGGGCTAGAGGAAGCTCCGGGTATGTAAAAAATCTTTGATAGCGGCCATCTCTGGTTTCCTTTAATGTATGCATCCAATCCTGGCTCAGAGCAGAAGGTAAAATTACCATAAAAATAATATCCAGAGTTCAGGTTCACTTTAAGGTAGTCAGCTATGTTGCCATCTAACAATTCGATCAAATAATAAAAAATGCTAAAGCAAGATCATTCACAAATAAGTACAATATTCCTTTTTTCTTAATCTGTTTTCTGAAGATAAAAGATTGCTGCTGAAGAGCCATCCGGTTTTTGATGTTATGATTAATTTGTTCATATTATTCACTTATTCTACTGTACAATCAGATTGTATTGTGTATGGTTAACTTGATGCCCACATCTGTTCTAGGCTTGCAAGCTGTGCCATATTGAATTACAGCAGATGTTTATACCCATTGATCTGATCAAAGTCTGAAATTAATATTTTGCAGACTTCTCAGTTACAGACCAGAGCATAGCTAAGTCACGGGTAACAATTGCTTGCTTTTTCCCAATGCGCATTAGAACTTAAAACCAGTGTATGCCAATGGAAACATTCACACAAAAATGTGAATTTCACATGCTGTAAAAAAATTACAGCCTTGCAGTATATTTTTGCACACTGTATATTTTATCATTGAGAATCACTGAGCTACTGTGGCAAAAAGCATGCGTTGTAACACAGATGAATGCATATAGTGCCTGGAAAATTGCATGTATGTAAAAAAACATGCATGCGTTTTTGGACTTTCAAATGTGAACCCTATCCAGTTCCAGACTGAGGAAAATACAGTTCAGTAGATCTCAGGCTAGCAAAGGTAATAACCCTCTCCACATCAGAGCTGGAACATGGTTCTCCAGCACCCAAGGCTGAGACACCAAAGTGTGCCCCTCCATCCCTCTCACCCCAGCCGTCACACACTGATTGCTATTACACTAAGAGGGGCCCCAGTGCCCCCAACACCTTAATCTCTAGTTATCTGGCTTGCAGTCACTGCCATGTATCCCCTTTTCTTATTCCTCGTTGCTTCATACACAATAGGGGAATGATAGCTGAGTAAGTTGTGCACCCCCTCCTACACTGCACCCTGGGGCTGGAGCCACTCTCGCCTCGGCCCGGCCCTGCTCTACATCTTCTACAATTGAGCCAGCTGAGCCCTGAAGTACAATAAGTCTGAATGTAGGTATTGTCCCAAATGGGAGCTTGAAGCATGTACACACCAATGCAGAGACGGGACAAGGTCCTTCAGCACCCAAGGCTGAGACAGCAAAGTGCGCCCCTCCATCCCTCCCACCCCGGCCTTTACACACTGACTGCTATTAGACTAATAGGTGCCCCAAGGCCCCCAACCTCCCCAACACCTTAATCTCTAGTTATCTGGCTTGCAGTCACTGTCATGTATCCCCTTTTCTTATTTCTTTCTGCTTCAAACACAATTGGGAATGACAGCTGAATGAATTGTGCGCCCCCTCCTACACTGCGCCCTGAGGCTGGAGCCTCTCCAGCCTCTGCCTCGGCCCGGCCCTGCACCAATGTTTGGAACTGAAGTGAACTCTAGCTTCATGGTGGTGGTCTTCCTGTCAAACTATTCACTCTGGTTAACAGATTCTAGTTACAGGATTGCCTTTGATCATCCCCAAGAGAATCCATAGCCTAAGGCTTGGTTCCCAGGATAGAGAAAAACTTAATTTTTGTGTCCATTTTGCCACTTTGAACAGACGAATAAATTCCATTAATTAATAGATCTTCCAGGAGAGAGACCAGCGTATCTTTCAACAGGTGATATCTGAAATGACTAACAGCTCATATATGCAGCACCTCTAATAGGCTAACCACATACATTGTATCCAAAACTGGTGCAATTTCTATGCATAATTTCTAATTGAACCAAAACTTACCATGCAAACTTGAATACAGGCTAGGAGCAGCTTGCTTGGTAGTTACATTGTATATAGCAGAGACAAAGGAGGGAGGGGCTGTGCATTCCAAAAACCAGACATGCCACATCTGAGTGGTTAATCGCACCTCTAACAGGCTAAATGCTCGCCTTGCATCGAAATAGATGCTGTATAATAGGATCTGTTCTCACTTGCACTCTGTTGGAACCATTGTGGTAAACGGAACATACTCTTGTTGGAGGTCCAGCTCAAGTGTGAACCTAGCCTAATGGTGGCCATTAATGATCCAATCTTCTTTATACAATCTTACCATTTCTATGTAATATAAGGCAACTGCCTAAATTATCCATTCAATATATTCACTCAATTTACCCTTAAACTACATAGATTTGGTAAAATTTGATCAAAGAGATTGGATCGTTAGTGGCCACCTTAAGTCTCATACACACACTAGATGAAACTCAGCCAATGATGACCGACAGATAGTGACCATGCCCATAACCCTGGTCGATAGAAGTCACCTCTTATGCTAGGTACACACTATACAATTTTCTGGCAGATATACCTGCCAGATCGATTTTTTCCAACATGTCCGATCTGAATTTCAATCGATTTTTGATTTTTCGATCAATTTCAGTTCACTTCTATGGAAAAACAATTGGAAAATTGTTTGAGACCCGTGATGTAAAAACATTTCAGTTTCCTTAATTATCTATAAAAAATCTGTTATCTTGAAGAAATTGCTGAGTCCACAACCACAACAATATTTAACCGTCCAAAATACGGGAGCCATCCTCTTTTCCCAAAGGTAACAGCTAATTCTGGCTTGCATTATACATGTACTAACACCATAGCTATTTTTCCAAGTGTTAGAAGCTGGCATTATAATTTTACATGCTGTCACTAAAGCTTAGCATTACATTTTTAAATGCACCAGAGATTGACACTGTACAATTTCTTTCATTTTTATGTTTTTTACTTGCTTTAAATCCTACTGATGTAAAAATAGCAAGTGTCACATTGTATCCCTCATACAATTTAAACTGACAAAATACTTTTCTGTAAGCTGTAGTTTTATATTTTATACTGCTTACACAACACTTGGAGGTCAGTGTGTTAAGCAGTAGACAAATACATATACAATTCTGATAAGTCTACTAAAATGCTGCAGTTTCTAATGACATATTGTAGCTGTTCAGACTCTTACAGTCCACTTTTAATAACTAGAGATGGGCCAAACTGTTCTGCTGGCGAATAGTTTGCGACGAACAAAGGGTGTTCGCGTACACCCCCCTCAGATGAACACGTAGCGTGTTCGATTCGCCCCCTATACATTATAATGGAGCCAAACTTTGACCCCTCACCCCAGAGTCAGCAGACAAATGGCAGCCAATCAAGTTTGCGTTCAAAGTTTGCGAATTTAAAATTTGATGTTCGGCCCATCACTATTAATAACTGTGTCTCAGTTTCAGAAACTAAAATGGTTGCTAACCACCAATTAACCTGCGGGGTTCTGGGGTGGAAGTGATGCAGTGTGTGGTAGATAGAGATGGCCCGACCGGTTCGCCTGCGAACTTCGGTGGTTCGCATTCGTGGTGAACCACGAAATATATGCAAGTTCGACCCGCCCCCTATACTACATCATTAGGGTCAACTTTGACCCTTTACATCACAGTCAGCAGGCACATTGTAGCCAATCAGGCTACACTCCCTCCTGGAGCCACCCCCCCCCCTTTATAAAAGGCAGGCAGCGTCAGCCTTTTTACTCACTCGTGTGGCTGCAGTAATTAGAGAAGGGAAAGAACCATGCTGCTGAGGTAAAGCTTAGTTAGGCTCTTGTGTTAAGCTTGTTAGGTTGCTCTTTCTTGCCGATCTTATTGCTAAAAAGCACTCCTCATCCTCAACAGCTCTTTTGAGAGCTAATGTTGTTCTTGTGATCTATTTTTTTTCTTTTGTGTGTGTGTCCCACAGACACTTGTGTTGCATATATAGCCCTGTCAGTCAGTCGCAGCTGCTGGTGGGACCTTGGCCCCTTGGTAATTCCTACTGTGCCACTGCCAGGCCCAGCACATTCAGTGACTACCTGTGTGTTGACAGCTGCACATTTGTAATACCAATCACTGCATACCCACCTATGTTTAGTGCAGCTACCTACCTACGTGAGCGCACGTAGTGTCACTGCACCTGTTGACGGTACCTATGTGTGTGTGTGACAGCTGAACATTTGTAATAGCAATCACTGCATACCTACCTGTTCAGTGCACCTACCCACGTGAGCGCACGCATTGTTATTTACCAGTCACTGCACATGTTCACGGTACCTGTGTGTGTGTGACAGCTGCATATTTGTAATTGCAATCACTGCATACCTACCTGTTTAGTGCACCTACCTATGTGAGCACACACAGTGTTATTTACCAGTCACTGCACCTGTTCACGGTACCTGTGTGTGTGTGTGTGACAGGTGCACATTTGTAATACCAATAACTGCATATGTACCTGTTCAGTGCACCTACCTACGTGAGCGCACGCAGTGTTATATACCAGTCACTGCACCTGTTCAAGGTACCTGTGAGTGTGTGACAGCTGCACATTTGTAATACTAATCACTGCATACCTACCTGTTCAGTGCACCTACCTACGTGAGCGCATGCAGTGTTATTTACCAGTCACTGCACCTGTTCGCGGTACCTGTGTGTGTGACAGCTGCAAATTTGTAATACTAGTCATTGCATAATTGTTCACAGTACCGGTGTGACCACACACTGTGTAATATACCAGTCCATGCATACCTGTTAACTGCATGTGTGTGATAGCTGCACATTGTATTGTAATACCAGTCATGCATACCTTTCACTGGTATGCAGTGGAGCGCTTTGTGGGAGGTGCCGAGGGACGGACCGAAGAAGACGTCAGACAGGTAAGATTGACCCCCCCGCCCACCCTGTACAGGTTTACTGGGAGATATCTGGATAGCAACTATCCGGGTATCTCCTGGATCCGGATTTGAGCAGCACTAACCTTGACCAGCAGCATGGCACTCCAACATGAAGTCACACTATGAACGCTAGCTGCTACTGTAATATATTCCATCATCATATGGATGATGGATGTAGACTAGACCAGATCATCTAGTAGTGACAAATGAAGTGAGTGAAAAACTTACTTCATTTGCAGCCAGCGTTCCTAATTAAAGTTCACTAAACTGGCAACATTGCCTACCTGCCTGCCTCAGCCAGCCTGACATAATGAAAGGGGCAGCCATCATTCATACACCCACCACAACTCCCTCTCTGCGCTCACACAGCTCCCTCCAGTCCCTGAGGTTGCAAAGGGAAGCAATGTCAGAGGTGTAGCTAAGGACCTGTGTTGCCCCCCCCCCCCAATGCAAGTTTTACATTGATCAGCCCCCCTCTCCCCCCCCCCCCCCCCCCCCCGCCGTCTCCAGACTCCAGCCAGGCATTTATCTTCACGCGCATCGGACCTATTGTACAGAAGTCAGCCGCCAGAGTGGTGGCATCATGCGGACTGACGTCATTGTGCTAGGGGTGAGGTGGGCTATCAATGACTGCCGAGGCTCCATACTGCAGCCCGCCAATTGTGCAAGTGAGAGAGGGGGCTCAGCCCGGGGGGAGAGCAGCCGCAGTGATGTCACATGACCGGTGACATCCCGCTGCCCCATTCCGCCAAATGCTCCAGGCAACTTGGCAAGCGAGAGAGGGGCCCCAGCAGGGGCAATGGTGTCACGTGACTGGTGACGTCACTGTTTTATTAACCCACCGCAAGGGCGTAGCTACAACTCACTGAGCCCCAAAGCAAGATCTTTGACATCCATGGAAGCAGCGGCTGCGGGCAAGCAGGGTGTCTCCGCAGCCGCATCGCTTCCCTGCTCTGGGACTTCGCCCGTTCCTCTAGCGTCTAGTACGCCGAGGACGGGGTTGTTGATTGCTCATAGGGTTGCTGTATCGCGCGGGCGCGCGCGGAGACAGGACCCTTATGCGGGGAGGAGGCGCGTTAGCTGACCGGCTGGTCGGCTGACGTCAGAGGAGACTCACGGCGCTCAGGATTGGCTGATTGGTGGTGGGCGCCACCGTGGGGTCTCCTCTGCTTCAAAAGCCTTCAGCCTTCACTTGAAACCTGTCTGCTGTTGCGAATACTTATGTGTTAGCGCTCAGACCTTAGATAGTATCCGGTGTGCTTTGATCTGGGAGGAAACCAGTAATTTCACACAAGACTAGGATTATTGTATAATTGTATATTTGGTATTCTGTGTATGACTCTGTCTATCCTCTGACCCTGCTCTTGCTTATCGATTCTGTACTTCTGCCCATCTGACTCTGTTGCTGAACTCTGCCTGATATCTCACTACTCTCTTGCCTGTTGATTTTGTACTGTACCTGCCCGCCTGTTGCTGATCCTAGCCTGTCTGACCATTCTACTCACCAGTGAGCCCTGTCACTGGTGAGGTGCTCTTTCATAGTACCCACCAGCTCCTCTGGTGAGGTTTAGCAAAACTATTCAGTTACTGTGTACCAATAGTGCCCACCAGCTCCTCTGGTGAAGTCTAGCTAAACTATTCAGTTACTGTTGCACCAAGCACTATACACCTTGCTAGCTATACTTGCATTATTGGTGATTCTGCAGATCACCACATAATCAGGTATAGCGTCTGTATTATCGGTGATTCTGTAGATCACACATAATCAGACGTCTGTGTTGCTACACCAATTGTTACACCGGGACAGAGTGCAGGTACTGGGTGTTATGTGGGTGTGGGCACTGGGTGTCTGCTATGGGGGAAGGGGTGCAGGTACTGGGAGAGGTCAGTGTGGACGCTGCTGGGGAAGAAGAGGTTGGTGTGGACGCTGCTTGGTAAGAAGAGGTTAGTGTGGACACTGCTGGGGGAAGGTAAGGTCAGTGTGGGCGCTGTTGGGGCAGGGAGAGGTCAGTGAGGGCGCTGCTGAGGGAGGGAGAGGTCAGTGTTGGCGCTGCTGGGGGAGGGAAAGGTCAGTATGGGTTACAGGAGAGGGCAGTATGGGTTACAGGAGGGGGAGGGAGAGATCAGTGTGGACGCCACTTCGGGAGGGAGACGTCCCTGCAGCCGCTGCTGGGGGAGGGAGAGGTCAATGTGGGTTTCGGGGGGGGGGGGGGGTTAACATGGGTTGCAGGAGGGGGGATGGAGAGGTCAGTGCGGACGTTGATGGGGGAGGGGTCAGTGTATGTTGGAGGGGGGGAAGGGAGAGGTCAGTGTGGGTTGGAGGGGGGAAAGGTCAGAGAGAGGTCACTGTGGGTTGTAGGAATGGGAGGTCAGTATGGGTTGCAGGAGGGGGGATGGAGAGGTCAGTGTGGACGCTGCTGGGGAGGAAGAGGTCTGTGTGGGTTGCAGGGGGAAGAGAGGTTAATGTGGGTGCTGGGGAGGGATAGGTCAATATTAGTGCTGCAGAAGGTAGATATCAGTGTTGGTGGTGGTGGAGGGAGCTCCCTCTCAACTGCAAAGTGTCCAAAGCACACTGGGAGGCGGAGCTTAGCGTGGTAATGGGCATCGCTTAGATCAGTTATGGGCGTGGCTTAGTTTCCATTATGCTTGCTTGGAAGCTATGGTAGTAGCCCCCTCTGCATACCCAGGAGCAGACATCCCCCTCTACATACCCAGGAGCAGACAGAAGCCTGAGCAGCAGCTGCAGCATTTCCCTCTTCTCTGGTGCTAAGCAAGTGGAGTTCCTCACATCACATGAGAGTCTGATACTCCCTGCTCAGCAGCACCACCTGGAGCTCTTCCTCCATGGCTGGAACTGATGATTTATTGTTGGGCTGGCCAGGGAGTGTTCTTGCGCCGGCCAGGGAGTGCTCTTGTGCCAGCAGCAGGCTAAGAAAATAGTCCCCTCTCACCTGCCTGCTGCATCTACAAAACTTAGCAATGGAGGTCTGTGTGTGTATGGGGGAGGGGGAGGGTAGCGTTGAGTATTCTGTTAAATTAAACTTTATAATTTTTGTAACAAAGAAGTTGCCTGCTGCCAGGATGGGGCCCCCTAGTGGCGTTGGCTGTCCCTCCGGTAAATTTCCCGAGCTCCCGGTGGGTCTGTCCAGCCCTGGACACAGATGTGTTCACTCTAGCTTCATGATTTGTAGAAGGACCTATTAATAGAATATCCCCCCTGAAGACCTTCGGCATTGGTTTAGCAATAGGGGATGCAGAGGCTGCAACCATACCATTGCCCTTGAACCCAAGGCACTCACAGAAGGCCCTCCTACACTCAGAGCTTTATTGGTGTCATAGAGATAACAATCAACTCAGTATGTGCTTTGAATAGAGGTAATCATAACTCCTCTTCTGCTTACTTCTCTCTCATACACAGAATGTCTTTGGAAATCCGGTTTAGTGGTCTATATCATGTGATTATCATACATACAATGCTGGGGAGGGGAAATGGGGGCAGTGCATATTTTGCAGTTAGGACCATGGCATTGTAGCAACTCCAGTGGCCTTCATCCTGTTACCATAAGAGTAATTCATACAAAACTTACTATCAGAAATGGACACCTGCTGTAAGAACCCAAAATAATATTCACCTTGTCAAAAATAGAACACATTCCTGTCGGCAGCAGCTACAGCAAGGGTTCCTGCTCCATCCTATCACTTTCTCTCAATGCATGCTGCATACAGGGCCGGCCCGCTCATGAGGCGGGGTGAAACGTTTGCCTCAGGCGGCAAATTTCTAGGGCGGCATCCGCCCGTCGGAGGGTGCGGGGAGCCGGCCGCCCAGCTGGAGGGGTAGCGGGCAGGACGGGGGTATTGGGCCTAGCGGCGGGGAGGGGGGTCAGACCCCCCCCTCCCTCGCCTGGGTCCCCATCCTCCGCTCCCCTCCAGCCTTAAATACATCAGAACTAGCGCAACTCGTAAGAGGCAGTGGGCGGGGAGGACTCACCTCTTCCTCGCTTGATCCAGCGTGCGCTCCACTGACGTCACTTCCTGCACGCCGCCCACTGTATTGTAAATGGGCGGCAGCAGCAATAATTTTTTTTTAAATTTGCCTCAGGCGGCAAAAAGTCTAGGGCCGGCCCTGGCTGCATATGCCCATATTACACCCATATTACAATTCCACCCCCTAGAGAGATGTGCATCATTGTAGATCTGTCTATCTGGTAGATAATGCTCATTAACAAAAAATAATCTTGATCTCTCCCTTTGTTTAATTCATTCAGTTAATTGTATACCTGTCTGTGCCAATGCCAATACAAACCTTCTCACAATATGCTGGTGCTATATAAATATATAATACTAATACAATAACAATAAAAGTAAGAATAAAAAATAATAATGAAAGTAACAGAGTAAGCATTGCATAAATATGGCCATACACTGGTTGAAATGTCCAACAAAACTATCCCTCTCCAATCTTTATCTGATCAGAGAAGCATCTATCAGCTCAATTCCCTCCGCACACTACACATAGATTTTCAGTAGATTGAAATCAATCAATTAAATAGATTTCAATAGATTTCATCATTAAATCTTTGAAAATATGTGCCTGCTGGGTCGCCCAGTCTCTCCCCCCCCCCCCTCGGGGATGTGCAGTGTAGCTCACCTGTCCAACGCATGGTCCCGGTCTCTTGTCTCCCCGCCGGCTTCTACTTCTTCACTCCCGAGTTCCGGACGCCTGCTTAATATGACGACAGACACTAGGGGCACTGTGGCATGTACCTTACTTGACCACTAGATGCCTCTAGTGTTGGCCTTTCACAGGTGCCCCGGGACACAGAAGTGAATAGAGGAGAAGCAGCCAGCAGGGAGAGAAGACACCAGAACCATGTGCTGCGGACATGTGAGAGTATCTTCGTGACCATTTGAATCAATTGCCACTAGTAGCACACTCCAGATGCACCACCAATTAGCCAAAATTTTCCATCCTTTGTAGTCTACTGAATTGACCGATTTCAGCTGGAAATCGGTTGTCTGAGAATCGTTTGCAGCAGATTATATCAAATGATCAAAGCGGGTGGCTATCGATGCAAAAAAAAAAATCAAAAAATGTATGGCTACCTTGTTTTCTCACTGTCTGTTACCAGATGGTCAGAGGTGTCAAAACATTTGCTCAGACCAAACAAACAAGATTACCTGGGGCCTTTCTGAAGATGGCCTCTCTCCCTCCTGGAAGTGGCCAGTGACAGCACCAACCACCCGGAATAGTATGAGCACTGTGCTATGTGCATATATTTACCTTATCCCACTGTGCCGCATGTCATCTTGTTAGCCACTCACTGTTTGCTGCATGCAATTCTCCCGATCATGTGAAATTGGTATACTTTGCAAGGTGGGTGGGAGAGAAGTGGGCCCCTATAGCCCCTGGACTCCCCATTCCCCCTGCCATCACTGGGACTATTGTTACGCCCCTGCAGATGGTGGCATGGCATGAGTCCTCTAGTTGTCCCCACTCCCCACCTTTTACAAATAAAATGGCCACACAGGTTTTATTTGTACAAGCACACCATTGTGTAAACAGTACATGCTTTTTCAGAAAAGTTTGTAACTTTTTGTTGTTTAAATTAAATCAAGAATATATGACTCAACCAATTGACATCTAAGCAATGCTTAATGTTAAGTGAGGTAATCTTTAATAAAATGAGAACTCATGTTTTGCTCTCAGCTAGATACATGAACTGCAGAACATTAAAGGATTTTCTTTTTTAAGTCCCTAATGTAAAATTCCTGATGTGTAAAAGTCAAAGTGACCTCTGCAAAGCTTTTTTCCCACTCCGTCTACCCACACTCAGAGGTGTTATTTCTCAGCTTGCTTTTCCCAGTGTGCTGTAAACTCACAGTTGCTGTGAGCCAGCTGAAGTTATTTCTGGTGTTTGCCTTCAACGTGCATCTAAATAGCAGCAAACACCTTATTTGTACTCAGTATAAGGACATAACAAAGTTTTTTGAATATAGCTGTAGTGAATGTAGAGAAGGTAATTTTGGAAAGAACATTCAGAGTGTTTTGCTCCGTCTACACGGAGCGATGTGACTTATCAATCGAGCCGCTGATGCGGCTCGATTGATAAGATCCGACAGGTCAGATCTCGCCACCGCCGATTCCCTGCTCGTTCCCCACGAGGGGACAATGGCAGGGAATCAAGCGGAAAATAAGCGGCGCCGCGCGGGGACGAGGGGGGATCGAATATGACCCACGCGCGGGCAAGCGGGGACGCGGCGGGTACACGCGGGGACGTGGCAGCGGCGATCCGACGGCTAATCGAGCCTTAAGGCACAAAGCAATGTTCTTTGCAGGAAATGGAAGCTTCCACTGATGTAGTTTAACCAGGTGATTTGCTTAGTTACTATGCTGATATGTTAAATTCAGTAGTTTCTAAGTAACTGGCCTGAAACACACATGCAGTTGATGAAGTCAGAGATTTAACATCAGATCTGCTACTATGGGATAAGCTTTTTCATCACTTGACCACTACCGGTTGTGTAACCATTATGGAGCAATTTTAACATTTCAGCGCTCCTTCTATTTATTCCCCAATAACTTTGTCACTACTTATCACACCTAAATGATCTACACATTGTTTTTTTCACCACAAATTGGTCTTAAGGAATTACTTTTTGCTAAGAATAATTTTATTTTATATGCTTTTTAGTTGGAAAAATAATAAAAAAATTGAACAATGTAACAAAATGTATTATTTCTCAATTTTCAGCAATTTTTTAACCACTTTAGGACCGTAGGCTTACATCCCCCACTGACCAGGCTATTTTTTGCAATTCAGGGCTCTGCAGCTTTAATAGGTCACAGCAGAGCCATACAAATTAGCACACAAATGAAACCCCCCCCTTTTCTGCCCACCAACAGAGATTTGTGTTGGTGGGCTCTGATCGTTGCTGCAGGCAGTGTTTTTTTTTTTAAATTCATTTATTTGTGTATTTTTTTTTTAATAAAACAGTGTACTCCCTCCCACCACCAGCTAATGACAGCTTTCAGCTCTCATAGGCATCAGCCTATGAGAGCAATCACTTTGTGAGCCTCCCCAGGGGACAACCGAGTGACACGGCTATCCCCAGTACATCGCTGCCAGAGATCGCAGCGCTGTACAATATAAATAGATGGTGGTTTCGCCATCTCACAGTCTCCTAGCGGCCACTGGTAGACTCATAACAAAGTGGAGCTCCGTCACTCAAGCGGGGATGTGCGCACATTGGCACGCACGATCTCCTGCAAAACCCCGCCCCAGGACTTGACGCCTTTCGGCGTTAGGCGGTCCTGGGGCTGCCACCCTCCTGATGCCGATCGGCGTTAGGCAGTCAGGAGGGGGTTACCTTTTAAAATAACTGTAGATAAAACCCACACATTTTATTTGCCCATTTGTCCCAGTTATTACAACTTTTAATTTATATCTCTAGTACAATGAACGGTGACAATATTTTATTTTGAAATAAAGGTGTATTTTTTGTGTTTTTTTTACTGGACCACTAATTACAAGCTCTGATTTGCAAAGAGAACAGTACTATACTCTTATGACATACATATTAGAAAAGTTGGGTCCCTAAGGTAACTATTTATGTTTTTTTTTGTTTTTTTTAATTACTGTCACTTTTTTTTTATACAAGTGTTGTATTTTGGTAACTATGGGGGAGGGGGTATAAGGGGTTAATCACTATATGTTTTTTTTATGTATTTTAATGTATTTATATGTGCAGTTCTTGTAATGAGAACAGTACACAGGAAGTAATGTGTATATTTTTTTACTTTCACTTTGTTATTGTCCACCGGCATCTCGCTGATTCCAGTGATCATTCAATACAGGCACTTTGATTTGGCTTTGGGAACACGTGTTCTCATTCACCGATCAGTGTTCTAATGAGCGGCGACAGGGATGGGGATCGCAACGGAGTACAAATATCTATGCACCTAGAGCTAAGATGAAGTCTCAAGGGGCGTAGATATCAACTGTATATATATACTGTATCAAATTTAGAAAGTGGTTTTTAAATGGAAAATGTTTTCAGCCCTGGGCCATACTGGACTATTCCAAGAATAGGTTATTGAATAAGCAGCAGTGCAATATAAAACAAGTTTGCAAGGCCATTGAGGGCATATGAATTGTTGAACTGCCTGTAAGCTGGGTGCTGGGTGAGACAAATGACGGCTCACCCTGCTGCTGCTCAAATCCCTGGCAGCGTTAAATGCTATTCCCCCTCTGAGTTGTAGCAACTCGGAGGGAGATGTAATTCGGGGTCTGGCAATTTCCAGATCCCCAAATTACACTTGCATGGGGCACGCAGCATAGCACATAGCACATAGCACAGCATAGTATGACGAAGCCCATCTTTGGCACTTGGTGCTGAGTGCCGAGCGCCAAAATGACCTGCTTTGCCATTCAGGATCTCCAATGATATGCAATCATGGGAGAGCCAGGCCTAAATACAGTATTTTTATGCTGTATTGAGCAGTTGTAGCCTCCATATGCCTCTAACTTCAGACTCCTTTTAAAAGGACGCTGTCACCATGTTCATGCTGAACTGGTCTCTTCAGTGCCTAATCACTTTTAGGTCTTCTTATGCCGAAAATGACTACCCACTGGACAATCATGTGCAAATTTGGACAGAGGCGCCAGGCAGGTTAAAATGATCTAAAAACAACTAAAAAGGAGGAGTACAGGTGGACTTACCTCCTGAAATGATGGACAATCAATCGCAAATAACAATTTATTTTGGCACTCCGCAACGCGTTTCGCAGGTATAACCCGCTTTATCAGGCAAGGAGTGCAAGCTCAAAAAGGTCCAATAGTGGCAAACTGGCAATGCGCAATGCGATAGAGGCGCATTGCCACTATTGGACCTTTTTGAGCTTGCACTCCTTGCCTGATGAAGCGGGTTATACCTGCAAAATGCGTTGCGAAGTGCCAAAATAAATTATTTGCGATTTGAGCAATCTCGATTGTCCATCATTTCAGGAGGTAAGTCCACCTGTACTCCTCCTTTTTAGTTGTTTTTAGATCATTTTAACCTGCCTGGCGCCTCTGTCCAAATTTGCACAGTATATAGTCCACCTTGGGTGGAGGGGACTTTCCCCTTCTTTCTATCTACAGAGAGCGACTTCTTAAACCTGAGTGGGGTCCGGTTCTAATCCTCCCCACCTGCATTTCAAGTGGTTGCCTATGTGGTAACCCGTGTTTGTGAGTATATCCACATCTGTTGATTATTTCGCCAACAATTGTTCGACTTACTGCACTATATTGGGCTCTCGGTTTTTCTTTGTGTTTCAAGTGCATTGGACAATCATGCTCATACTCTATTTGGGGAGTAGATTGGCCACACCAATGGTGTAGCTAGAGATCAAGGGGCCCCATAGCAAAACTTTCCTGGGGCTCTCAGATGTATAGACTCTTAAGCAATGCGGCCTTCCCCTACCCTATGGAGATGAGTTAATTGGGCAATTTACATTCTTATGCAATCTACCCTGCACATAGTCCATGGGCACTGAGATAAAGTTTGAGGGTGAGGAAACACAAGAAAGTTAATGGTAAGTACATTAAGTACCACCTGGGTCCCTTATGCACCAGGGTCCCATAGCCGCTGCTATGGCTATTGCTAATCCCCTGGGCCACACTGCACCATTTTTCTACTCCACTAAACCTGCTTCTGTGCTTAGTTTTGGACAGTAAACTCTTGCACACAACAACTGCTCTGATGCTTAATGCACCACCAATGCAATGCAGATTCACAAACTGATTTATATTGTCACTGAAAACAACATTGACTTATGTCCTTTTTAAAAATGAAAATTGCTTGTCTTTCACTCTGATTCTGTGTCTTTAATACCTTTAGCCATAGACCCTAAACAAACATGCATATCAGGTGCTCTGACTCAAGTCTGACTAGATTCGCCACAAGGTTGTTTCAGGGTCATGACTCAGACACTACCAATGTCAGAAGTTCAATAGGACTGCCTGGTTGTTTAAAAGGTAATAAATAAGGCATCCTCTACACATCACTCTTACCTCGGGTTCACTTTAAGGAGAAATAATAGATTCACAGGAAAATGATCAATTCTGCTTATAGTGATCAGTAATAATAATTAGTGCACCTAGAGGCAAACACAGACAGCTCTATACAAATTAGTTGGCTAGTGATCACTGAAGAACTTAAAAATTAGCTAAACAGTGATTCAGACTAGATTCTCAGTTTCAATAGTTTACGATTAGTTTTAATTAAAAACATTTCTAAAAATTAAACAATCTACCGGTATTTGGCATTTTTCTTTAAAGCAGAGATTTGCTCCATTTAGCTATTTTAGCCAATTACAGAGCTTTTTTCATTACATAACTGTACATATCAGCTAGCAGCAAACAATTATTGAATATCTCTTGCAAGAAAGAAGTTGTGTTTTTGCCTAAGCAAAGTTCTTCTGTTGCGTATCTATAAAATTCTCCCAAGCCATGTTCTCCTAATCAACATTCTGGTAATCCTAGCTCTCTTCATGCAACATTTGCGAACCCCCGATTGTAATCTAAATCCTAATTCACTTTACAGCAGCACTGCTGAGCTTGATTTTCAAAATAAAGAAAACAGAAAAACACAAAGTGGCCCTCCCAAAGATTCCAACAAGTCAGGTGACCAGAAAATGCAGGCTGGTGGTCACCTAGAAGACATAGGCTATCATTCATAAAGAGGCTGTCGGTAAGGGGAATCAGTGCGGGAAAACACCGCTGGCGGTATTTTAGACTTCTGGGTGGGCATTCACAGAAAAGTATCCATGTGCGGTAGCACTGCGGAGATTCCCCGAACTAGGCTGGCGATAGGCAGGCGGTAGGCAGGTGGAGACACGGAAGCTGCAGAGTTGATACATTTCTCCGTGTTCCGCTCTGCTGCAGCTGCCTGGGAGGTCTGTGTGTCTCCATTCACTTGCATTGGTATCGCCACATCAGAGGGAGCGGGACTTCCCGACCTGACACCGCTTGCGGTGTTCTTCATGAATGAACATTTTGCTACATTTGTTCCGATAATCACCGCACAAGGCGGTGATTTATCACTCTGCTCGTTAGTGTCATTTTTTCATGCGGAAAGAGCCTTTATGAATGCTGACTTTGCCGAGTGGTCGGTAAAGTCAGCTGTTTTTAGCATTTCCGCATGCGGAAATGCTTTATGAATGATAGCCATAGTGGCTGGATAGTGTAATGTTTAAAGGCTCTGCCTCTGACACAGGAGACCTGGATTCGAATCTTCGCTCTGCCTGTTCAGTAAGTCAACACCTATTCAGTAGGAGACCTTGGACAAGTCTCCCTAATGCTGGGGATACACGGTACGTTTCTGTACCGTGTATCCACCAGCTGATCCCGCCAGCTGATAATATTCAGCTGGCCCGATCAAGCCGCTTGACCCCCCGCCCGCTCGATCCCCGTTGGCGGACAATGGCAGGGAAGCGAGCGCTGGTAAGGAAGCGCCGGCGAGGAAGAGCGGTAATCGGACGCGGCTGGGGTCGATCCGGCGGCTAATCGGCTGCCGGATCGACCCGTGTATTCCCAGCATAACACTGCTACTGCCTATAGAGCGCGTCCCTGCGGCTTCAGATCTGGTGCTTTGAGTCTGCCAGGAGAAAAGCGCTATATAAATGTTCTGTGTTTGTAATAGGCTCCTTTCACACTGTTTATGGGGCATCACAATGGACAATATAATCGCTTCACAACACGATTCAATAGTTCCTTACTGTGGGGCAATCACATTGATTGCGGTGCATTTCATCAAAATAACGCACAGCATGCATGTGTTCACAGAGTGGCTGCAAATTTACAGTGGCAGCGAGGCATACTTTCATTGTATTGTATTCCTCACTGTATGGTCGCACCTCAACGTTACTGCGCAATGCGATTTTTCATCTCTGTTATGTTGCTATTGCATTTCATAGGATCGCATTGCAACACAATTTGCATGGTGTGAAAGGACCCCAATGTCCCCCTCGTGTGAATGTATAAATACAAAAGCTTTTTATTGTAATTTAGCATGTAATAATCTTTGATGGAAGGAAAATGGAATAGGATCACTGAATCTAATGTAAGACAATCACCTCATTCAGGCTCCATGAAAGATATGCAATTGATTTAATGGATCCATTTTCCTCCTCTATATAACTGTTCATGTACTGTAAATATACAAGAGAATATTTCAAGAACACCGAAGCTCATTGAATAGATAACAGATACATACTTTAAAATTATACATATTAATAGATCATTTTGGGTAAAAGGCCCTGCATAGCTCAATGACGTTTCCCCAGCAACCTGAAGTGTTTACTAGAAGACGTAACCTTTTAAATGACTGCAAAACTCTCTAAGTACCTCTTTCCTATGACTCTTAAGGCGTTTATCTGAATTACAAATTTTTCAGAAATGCCAGAAGAATATCTGCTAAATTGCATTGTGGCCAATCCATTTATCACTGTCCTTCATGAATATGTTGTCTGCAGACAGCAGAGACCTCGCGTGAACTTTGGCATGTAGAGGCACCACAGAGGGTGGGGTGACTAAATATTGAGGCAGGCATACAGTGAACTGTTTAGAAACATTTTATTTTTATAGTTGATGATGCTGATTCAGGTTCAAATACCATTACCTGCTGTTAACCACAAAAATGCATAATTCAAGTACTAGAAAATACAATTTAGAGGAAGAAAAAGGAGTGATCCCCTGGGATTTTAAAGGGGATACTTAACCTACATTTATTATAATTTGCATCAGTAACTAGATGCTATCCAATAAATAGGTCTCCCCTTTAAATACAGGTTACAATTTTATTAATATTCAATGTATAAGGATATAAAAGCAGCAGCAGCCACATGATTTATCAGTAAGGCAATTTACATACAAAATTAAAACATACTTTTAACATATTTTACATTCCAGTTTTATAGGGATAACTATAGATAGGCATTATCTCTCAATTTGTGGGTGAAAATGTACCAGTACTCTTTTTTTTTCAACACCCCTCCATAAATGAAATAAAGCTGTTTCGAAATTGCACAGTTTGAACTTCTACCTTTAGGTGGGTTGGGCCAAGTATCGTTTACTGGATGTGTTTCATGAAACAACAGTTTGCTTCATCAGGAAAAGTGCCCCAGCCTCTAGATTATTTGCTGCTTAAAGGGACACTTAAGTCAAACAAAAAAAATGAGTTTTACTCACCTAGGGCTTCCAATAGCCCCCTGCAGCTGTCCGGTGCCCTCGCCGTCTCCCTCCGATCCTCCTGGCCCCGCCGGCAGCCACTTCCTGTTTCGGTGACAGAAGCTGTCAGGCTGGGGATGCGAGTGATTCTTCACGTTCCCAGACACATTAGCACCCTCTATGCTGCTATATGGTATATGATATATTCTATAGCAGCATAGATGGCGGTATTGTGGCCAGGAACGCGAAGAATCACTCGCGTCCCCAGCCTGTCAGCTCCTGTCACCGAAACAGAAAGTGGCTGCCGGCGGGGCCAGGAGGATCGGAGGGAGACGGCGAGGGCACCGGACAGCTGCAGGGGGCTATTGGAAGCCTCAGGTGAGTAAAACTCATTTTTTTTTTGTTTGACTTAAGTGTCCCTTTAAACACTGCCTTTTTGGAAAAGTGTAATGTTTCATCAATGAAATTGTTAATAATGACTCTGGTATCTGGACATTTATTTTATTCTTTCCATGTTGTATTGTCCAGAAGTGTGACATACCCAGGTCACCTGCTTGTTTGCCTTTAGGATTAGTGCCAACCACGTACAACATGCTACTAGATGACATGCTGTCCACAGTTGACACTAATCCCAAGTCTTTTTACATCTCTTTTAAGTATATTGATTAATAAATTCATTGAAATTCATTGTTGTCAAGTTGATGATCTAATTTGAAAATTGTTATTTTTTTATGCTTTTCTTTCTCCATGCAGTGAAAAACACTCTACATTTAAGAAGTGTGATAAAAAAAAAAAAAAACATTGAAATTAACAATCAAAATATGGATAGATAATAGGTTTGAGTAAAAAGTAGAAGTATAATAGATGATTGGTGGGTTTAGGCACCAGTTTCTGAAAAGTAGACTGTTAGAAAATCAATGATCACTACTCTGTTATTTCAGTTGTGATATGTGTTTTCATTAGTGTTTTGACAAATGTCTAGATTGCTGATCCCTTCTATACTAATATCTTTTCCTGACCCCCAATCTCAATGTTAACTACTTGATGATGCCTGAGTCTAACCTCCCTCCATTGGTCCATTCCTGATACCTCATCCTAATATTGCTAAGGATTTAGCATGTGTATGGTGCCCCAAAACCACAGCACCATATTAGGACAAACAGCACAATTCATCTCAGCAGAGCGCAGACCAAGCCCATTGTTCTTCAACGTACCCCTCCTGCAACCGCATGTGCTGTCATCCCTCTGCCACCCTCCATAGCAATAAAATGCGTTGCTAGTCTTGAAAGTCTGCTCTGCACAGCACTCAGCCCAAGGAATCGATTCCTTATCCCTATGGATGACAGTAATTGTGAATGCGTACACAAGTTTTGGATGTTGCCTTACGCACAACAGCTGAACAGAGTACCCAGAAAGTTAATGATTTCCCAAAACTACTAGAATAAGGGGCTCAAAGAGACCAAAAAGCCCCCTTCCAAAAAAAAAAAAAAAAAAAAAAAAAGCTAATTATACATTTTCCTTCTCTAAACAGAAAGCATTTGCAGTAATTTAGTTTTATGTGCGCAGGAAATATCTCACATGATGCAACACTGCTGAATATGTAAATAATCTCTTTATGTCTCTAAACAACAGATGAAGTAACAAGTTTGGAATACATATAGGGCTTGATTCACAAAGCGGTGCTAACTGTTAGCATGCCTGTGAAAACCCCCTTAGCACGTCTAAACGAGCTTTTCGCGCATACAACTTTATGCGCGTAAAACTTTACGTGGGACTTAGCGCATAAAACTTTGCGCGCCTAAAACTTTGCGCGCACAAAGTTAGCACGCGATCTGATTGAGAAATCCGGTGCTAACCTACTTAGCACCCTGGTTAGCACGTCTAAAGACTTTAGACATGCTAAGTAGGTTAGCACCGCTTTGTGAATCAAGCCCGTAGTGTGCAAATACAAAATGGCTCTTTCTTTGTCTAGTGCTGCACTGGAGAGGTATTACATTTTCAGCTTACACCTCTGATCTTTAAATAAGCTCTGCCATGAGGTCCTGCACTGGTCAAGACCCTGTGGCAGCTGCTATAACTGCTATGACCACTGTCATGGCCATGCTAGAGGGACTCCTTGGCCTCGATTCATAAAGCATTACCTCATGCGGTAATGCTGAAAACAGCAGACTTTACCGACCACTTAGCAAAATGTCAATTCATAAAGGCTGTTACCGCATGAAAAGCTGACATTACCGACGAGGGAGCTAAATTACCGACTTGGCTGCACTTACCGACAACACATGTCAGTAAATTGTCAGCAAATGTCAATTCATAAAGCCTGCAACATGCGGTAAGCCTGGCGGTAGTTACCGACACCTCTGGTGAGGTCTTAACAAGTTACCGACAGCTCTGACAGCTCTGATTAATGCAAAGTGCAGAGATCCGAAAGTCTGTTTGATTCATCTATGGAGAGAGCCGGAGAGACGTCTGTGTGAATCATTTCAGCAGGCAGGGAAAGACTGTGTGACTCATCTGTCTGAGTCATCAGTGGAAAGAGTCGGCTGTGTGAGTAATTTCTGCAGGCAGGGAAAGACTGTGTGACTCATCTGTCTGAGTCATCAGTGGGAGAGCCAGAGAGAGCCGTCTGTGTGATTCATTTCTGGAGGGCAAAGAGGGAATCGGGACACTGCTCTACTCTACCGCTCAATGGGCTGCGGTAATTTACCGACCTCCAAGGGCAGCTGGGGAAATGTTTATGAATTAGCACACAGACCGGGAAAATACTGAGTGCGGTATTTTCCCGACAAGATTTTTGTTATCGCACTGCTGTTTATGAATCGAGGCCCTTGTATCATGAATCAGCCTGATCTTTGAGCTTGCTTGGCCACTGGCTTTTTGCAGCCTATGTGTGTGATTAACAGCTTAACTTGCAACTGTTATGGCCTCTTGAACTGTGTGCATAGTTCTAACAACTTAGTTCTTTGCCTGTTGACGTCTTGCAGCTACATGGTGAAGGTGTTTTGCATATTGAACTGGACTTACGGGTAATGCTAAAGGCTTCCAGCATGGCTATCTTAGAACATGTGCACTAATGCGGGATTGTCAGCCTTAAAATCAAATTCCACTTTCCACTGTGTGCGTGTAATATGCAGTCTACATCCTGATCCTGCGTTGCAAGCATTCCAATATAATCATAAATGTTTCTGCTGTAATAAATCTTATCTCTGTAAGCCCCAACTTGGGTCTGAGACAGTCCTATTTTCTAAAGCACTTATACATCAAAGAAACAGTGAGACATAACTTCAGATAAGCTTTTACTGCAGAAGAGTTCAAAGGGTCATTAGCTCTGCTCTGTTTCATAGTTTAAAATACAGAGTGTGGTTTGTAATTGCAAACATGATAGAGTGATGCAAACTGAAAATAAAAATACGAGACTCTTTTCTTTGCTATTTTATTTATTTCGTTAATTTAATTTTCTACTAATTTAATTTATTTTGCTACTAATTTTTTATTAATTATCTGTACTACACATACAATTCATTATATCATAAGTTTTATTCCGCTTCAGTGTCACTTTAAACAACCGTGTCTGACAGTGGAGCGGAAAGGGGTAAAAATGGAGGCCAAACAGCTGGTAAACAATGTAAAAGATGCACCACATACAGTTTTTACATTTATGAATAAACTGGTCATCACGAGAAACTTATTACCACAGGGGACAAATACAGTGAAATGGTGAATGAGATGCTAATAATTTAGGCTTGCATGCAAATGTAATGCTATTTTGTATGCAACTTGGAATTTTGCCAATTAGAATTGACTAGAAGTGCATTGGTGTTGTCCAGGTTGAAGCATGATTTAAAATGACATGCAAGCCAGTATTATTTGCATCTCACTGGCCATCTCTAGTTACATGTGGACACCCAGAAGTGCCTTTATTTTCTTTTAAATAACTCAGAAGGTGCTCCTGAGGCCAGAATCTCTGGGAATGGTAAATGTTAGCTTGTCATCTTTCCATATTGTAGAGTCTTGCTATAGAACTGTTTTGGTGACTGGGAAACTGGTAGCCTCACTAACTAGCTTCAGTGGCAAAATCCGGTGGGCCTGTAGATAACGTGTGTGTGGCTACACTTAAAGCGGTTTAAAACTCTGACAAAATTTTCAACAAAAATGTGTTTTCCTACTTTTTATAACCCATACAATTATCATATTTGCTTTTGTGCACAAGTATTAATATTAATTTAGATATTATAACTTCCCAAAGTTCAGTTAATTTACTTTAAAAGCTGCTGGTGCATTTTATCTATAACTGTTGTCATTCTGTTTTAAAAGCTGCCAGCAGTTATTTTTCATCTGTTTTTCACTGCAGCACTCATCAGCTGAAGTCCAGCACAGCCAGAGAATGTTTACATAAATGTATCAAGTAAAGAATGTGTACACAAGATAAGATTATAAGCAGTTCGGCTGCGGGTTCTCCCCGCAGAAGAGTCAGACCTGTGATGTAACCCTTTGAATGCTGTTTTACTCAAAAAAAAAAAAAAAACATTGTGTTAGTATATTGTATGCTGTAAATAATCTTTTAGACCAAAGAAGAAATTCTGGGTTGTATTCCGCTTTAACTACCAGCTTGGTCAGATGTTTCTTGTTGTAATACTCAGAAATTACAGGCTTTCAGATGAACTTGCCAATATATATAAGGGGTGTGTTTAAATTTTCAGCTATACTAAATGTTTAATAAATTTCACTTTAAATTTAGGAAATTTAGGAAATTTATCATGAAATGTGAAAAAGGTTGCTGTAAAATGCATTCTATTTTTAATCTTCAGGAAACAAAATCAAAGTCATAATCAAGTCATCTAGAAATAAAATCAAACTGTACCATTAAGGAGCTTTTTCTGCTACTAAACGTTGTCCATGTGGTTTTCTTATTTGATATCTATTTGGCCTGACAATAACAGCATAACTAATGGGCTGGAGGGAATTGAGAATAAGTCATCATTTATAGCAGCTACTTGCTGCTCCCTCCTGACATAAGAAGAGCAAATGACTGATGACTGGTATTCCTAGTGGGTCCATTTATTTCGTGAAACAAGGCCATGGCTCTTTAGGTAACATTCTAGCACAAGCATAATTTGCACTGGTCACAACTGGGAACTGAGTCCACTTTATGATTTTGTGCTATAAGCCGTTAATCCCTCAGACTACAGTTTCCTTCCTGTAGCTTCTATATAACAGAAACTGGTGATGCATTGCTGTTTAAAGTACACCTATTAAAGATAGTGACAGATGTGGTTAGGTGAAGTACACATCAAGCTTTTGCAGCCCAATTCAACAGTCAATTTCTGATTTGTTTTGCCCCTTTAAGGTAAGCCGGTGAAGGGGGAGTAGTTAAAATTAGGCACGAGGGTGTTGGTTAAGGTTAGGCAGCAAGGTGGGTGGGGGAGGATCTTAGGGTTAGGCATAGGTAGAGGAAGAGTAGGGTTAGGTAACATCATAGTAAAATTGTGTCTTATGCCTGGTGCACACCATGCAATTTCCCATCAGATCGTCAGGTCGAAACGATTATTTCTGACAGGTCCGATTAATTTTCAATCATTTTTCGGATGAAATTTCTGAACACTTCTATACAAAATCAATCACCAAAACAACCGGAAATCAAATCGCACTGCGCCTGTGCAGGATGCTCCCGGTGAGTGCAAATGAGGATGTGCCTGGCCAGGGCCACGCAGGCGCAGTGGCCAGCGACAGACTCAGTAGCCGAAAGCGACACTGAGCCGCGGTGGAGGACCGGAGGCCTGTTGAGGACCAGCTCAGGCACAGGGCGACTGCAGGGGTTGGTAGAAGCCCCAGGTAAGTAAAACTGCCTTTTTTTAAAATCTGACTTAAAGGGATACTGTAGGGGGGTCGGGGGAGAATGAGTTGAACTTACCCGGGGCTTCTAATGGTCCCCCGCAGACATCCTGTGCCCGCACAGCCACTCACCGATGCTTCAGCCCCGCCTCCAGTTCACTTCTGGAATTTCAGACTTTAACCACTTTACCCCCGGCGGTACGAATTTCTCCGTCCCTATTTTCCCCCCTAAAAAACCAGGGACGGAGAAATCCGTACCTTCCGTGCTACCGCCGCTGTCCGCGCTCCCGCCGTTCGTGCGCGCGCACCCGCCGCTCGTGCACGCCGCCGCCCGCTCGCCCAGAGATCGATGAACGGGAAAATCCATTCCCGTTCGTTGATCTAGCCCCCGCAATGATCTGCTGCTTCTTTCAGAAACAGCGAGATCATTGTGAGTCTCCCAGCCTCCTACTGCTTCCTGTAAGCGTCCTTCCAGACGCTTACAGGGCGCATGTAAACAAACACTCTGTGGCCATCTTGTGGCCAAATAGTAAACTACACCCTAAAAGCATTTTACATATACAAACATTACATTTACACAATAAATTAACTCATTACCTCCCACACTCCCCAATTTTTATTTTTTTTTTCTAATTAAAAAAAAAAAAAAATACAATAAAAAAAAAAACATAAATAGTTACCTTAGGGACTGAACTTTTTAAATATTTATGTCAAGAGGGTATAACACTGTTACTTTATAAACTGCGGGCTTGTAATTAGGGATGGATGCAAAACTGAAAAAAATGCACCTTTATTTCCAAATAAAATATTGTCGTCAAACATTGTGATAGGGACATAATTTAAATGGTTTTATAACCGGGACAAATGGGTTAATACATTTCATGGGTTTTAATTACAGTAGCATGCTTTATTTAAAAACTATAATGGCCGAAAACTGAAAAATAATAATTTTTTCCCACATTTTTTCCTATTTCCCCATTAAAACACATTTAGAATAAAATAATTCTTGGCATAATGTCCCACCTAAAGAAAGCCCAATTGGTGGCGAAAAAAACAAGATATAGTTCATTTCATTGGGATAAGTAATAATAAAGTTATAGAAGAATGAATGGAAGGAGCGCTGAAAGGTGAAAATTGCTCTGGTGGTCAGGGGGTAAAACCCCTCAGTGGTGAAGTGGTTAAAGTCTGAAAACCACTGCGCCTGCGTTGCCAGATCCTCGCTTCCGCTGATGTCACCAGGAGAGCACTGCGCAGGCCCAGTATGGTCTGTGCCTGCGCAGTACGCTCCTGGTGACATCAGCGGAAGTGAGGACACGGCAACGCAGGCGCAGTGGTTTTTAGACTTTAAAGTCAGAAATTCCAGAAGTGAACTGGAGGCAGGGCTGAAGCATCGGTGAGTGGCTGTGCAGGCACAGGATGTCTGCGGGGGACCATTAGAAATCCCGGGTAAGTTCAACTCATTTTCCCCCGACCCCCCTACAGTATCCCTTTAAGTATCCCTTTAATCAGGCAAAGTTAGAGAAGAACTTCAATCTGTAGTTGTGTGTATGTTGTATGTCTCTAAAAGTCAAACTAAAGCAGCAGTGAACCAACTTGAATAGTGTGCCTCTCCATAAAAGATTTCGTTATGTTCTGTTTGTACAGGAAATGCTGACAACTCTTAAGGATGAGAACAGTTCACATGATGGCATCAATAAAAATACTGAAGAGATCCTAACCTCATTATCCAAAACTTAGAGTAAAGAAAATGCAGGAATTTGGATTTATATTATAGTAAACAGTCATAATTTACTTTACAAAAGTCTGAACAATAAAGGATGATCACGTTACTTGAGGATTACAGCACCTTTCACTGTCTTATTACATAAACTTCACAGCTACAAGGTACACGCTCATTTCTGATTGGTCGTCCTGTTTAAACAAAATAAATACATCAGTGATGTTTCATTTGTTCTGTAAATGCACATCATTTCAATAAAGCTGACACAGAAACATTCAACTAGTCACATAAAAGGTGAGGTGTTTACGTTTCCTCATCCACACACTGGTTTGGCAATTCCATTGCCTAAATGCCACGTTCTGTGACTGAAGAGACATTTGCCACATGGGGTTTATCATGAATTAGTATCCTATTATTTTCGCATCTGCTAAATATTATTATGTTAAACATCACATGTTCAATTATGCTCAATTATATTAAATGAATTTATTTGTGTTAATGCATACCCTCCTGGGCTTTGACATCTTTAGTTACAGGAAGTCTAATGCTGTGCAGCAGATGGTACAAGAAAATGTTTGTCAGCCAATAAATTTAAATGTTAAGTACACAGAAGTAATCTGAAAGGAGATATACATTACATCCAGTCACCCTGAAGATAAGCCTTACACTCTGTTACTTATGCAGACATGCCTACTGCAAATGTACTTACAATTTATTGAACCAGTCAGGCAAGAGCTATGCTCTTTAGATTATTCAGCAGTGACATATCATTCACTGCCATTGTGTGTTCTTTATTTAACCCTTATAGAGTAACTCTGGCAGTTGTATCTTATAGGCTACAAAAAGAACCTTATACATAATCTCAATGATATTAGTTTGAAAATGACAAATTTTCAAATGAAACAAGATAAGTCGTTAGTAATATATATGTGTTGTAGGCACTTGTGAGAAAATACTCAAAAGAGAGGATGCTTTTATAAATAGTTTTAACTGATCAACTGATGACCTATAATGTACATAAAGTAAAAAAAAAATAAGAAAAAAAACTTAATTTTATACATAGTGTGACCAGACATTGCTTTAAAAACCACATCAGTTATTCCTGAAACTCTTGTAAATAGTGAATGAATTTGCAGACACATTGTGCAATGCCTGATTAAACAAGATAACATGGAGATACATTATAATCATTAAATGAAACAGAATTATCTGTGTAGAAAGAAAGAAACTAGATAAAGAAAAAATATCTGCTGTTAACAAGTTGAGATTACTGAAAACTGTTCCATGTAAAAAAACCTTACACAATGGCAACACTAAGCACAAAACTAAGGGGTTGATTCATTAATCTGCGGTGCTAAAGCTTGACAGGCAGCCTTTTCGGACAATGAAAGTGCAGGGATCACGTCCATTAAAACCACTGGACCCGCCGAGGTTCAGGGCAGACTCAGTGGAGCCGCCGTTGCTCAGAAGGAGCGGGCGTTAATTACCAGCGCACACTAGCTGCACTACCGAAGCATAGCGTGCGCTGAGCTTATGTTCCTCTCATTAACCACTTGAGGACCTAGGGCTTTCTACCCCTTAAGGACCAGCCACTTTTTTTCCATTCAGACCACTGCAGCTTTCACGGTTTATTGCTCGCTCATACAACCTACCACCTAAATGAATTTTGGCTCCTTTTCTTGTCACTAATAAAGCTTTCTTTTGGTGCTATTTGATTGCTCCTGCGATTTTTACTTTTTATTATATTCATCAAAAAAGACATGAATTTTGGCAAAAAAATGATTTTTTTAACTTTCTGTGCTGACATTTTTCAAATAAAGTAAAATTTCTGTATACATGCAGCGCGAAAAATGTGGACAAACATGTTTTTGATAAAAAAAAAACCCCATTCAGTGTATATTTATTGGTTTGGGTAAAAGTTATAGCGTTTACAAACTATGGTGCAAAAAGTGAATTTTCCCATTTTCAAGCATCTCTGACTTTTCTGACCCCCTGTCATGTTTCATGAGGGGCTAGAATTCCAGGATAGTATAAATACCCCCCAAATGACCCCATTTTGGAAAGAAGACATCCCAAAGTATTCACTGAGAGGCATAGTGAGTTCATAGAAGATATTATTTTTTGTCACAAGTAAGCGGAAAATGACACTTTGTGAGAAAAAAAAAAGTTTCCATTTCTTCTAACTTGCGACAAAAAAAAATGAAATCTGCCACGGACTCACCATGCCCCTCTCTGAATACCTTGAAGGGTCTACTTTCCAAAATGGGGTCATTTGTGGGGTGTGTTTACTGTCCTGACATTTTGGGGGGTGCTAAATTGTAAGCACCCCTGTAAAGCCTAAAGGTGCTCATTGGACTTTGGACCCCTTAGCGCAGTTAGGCTGCAAAAAAGTGCCACACATGTGGTATTGCCGTACTCAGGAGAAGTAGTATAATGTGTTTTGGGGTGTATTTTTACACATACCAATGCTGGGTGGGAGAAATATCTCTGTAAATGACAATTTGTTAATTTTTTTTACACACAATTGTCCATTTACAGAGATCTTTCTCCCACTCAGCATGGGTATGTGTAAAAATACACCACAAAACACATTATACTACTTCTTCTGAGTACGGCGATACCACATGTGTGGCACTTTTTTGCACCCTAACTGCGCTAAAGGGCCCAAAGTCCAATGAGTACCTTTAGGATTTCACAGGTCATTTTGAGAAATTTCGTTTCAAGACTACTCCTCATGGTTTAGGGCCCCTAAAATGCCAGGGCAGTATAGGAACCCCACAAATGACCCCATTTTAGAAAGAAGACACCCCAAGGTATTCCGTTAGGAGTATGGTGAGTTCATAGAAGATTTTATTTTTTGTCAAAAGTTAGCGGAAAATGACACTTTGTGAAAAAACACAATTAAAATCAATTTCCGCTAACTTGTGACAAAAAATAAAATCTTCTATGAACTCGCCATACTACTAACGGAATACCTTGGGGTGTCTTCTTTCTAAAATGGGGTCATTTGTGGGGTTCCTATACTGCCCTGGCATTTTAGGGGCCCTAAACCGTGAGGAGTAGTCTTGAAACGAAATTTCTCAAAATGACCTGTGAAATCCTAAAGGTACTCATTGGACTTTGGGCCCTTTAGCGCAGTTAGGGTGCAAAAAAGTGCCACACATGTGGTATCGCCATACTCGGGAGAAGTAGTACAATGTGTTTTGGGGTGTATTTTTACACATACCCATGCTGGGTGGGAGAAATACCTCTGTAAATGGACAATTGTGTGTAAAAAAATCAAAAGATTGTCATTTACAGAGGTATTTCTCCCACCCAGCATGGGTATGTGTAAAAATACACCCCAAAACACATTATACTACTTCTCCCGAGTACGGCGATACCACATGTGTGGCACTTTTTTGCACCCTAACTGCACTAAGGGGCCCAAAGTCCAATGAGTACCTTTAGGATTTCACAGGTCATTTTTGTTTCAAGACTACTCCTCGGGGCCCCTAAAATGCCAGGGCAGTATAGGAACCCCACTAATGACCCCATTTTAGAAAGAAGACACCCCAAGGTATTCCGTTAGGAGTATGGTGAGTTCATAGAAGTTTTTATTTTTTGTCACAAGTTAGCGGAAATTGATTTTAATAGTTTTTTTTCACAAAGTGTCATTTTCCGCTAACTTGTGACAAAAAATAAAATCTTCTATGAACTCACCATACTCCGTACGGAATACCTTTGGGTGTCTTCTTTCTAGAATGGGGTCATTTGTGGGGTTCCTATACTGCCCTGGCATTTTAGGGGCCCTAAACCGTGAGGAGTAGTCTTGAAACCAAATGTCGCAAAATGACCTGTGAAATCCTAAAGGTACTCATTGGACTTTGGGCCCCTTCGCGTGCTTAGGGTGTAAAAAAGGGCCACACGTGGTACCGCCGTACTCAGGAGAAGTAGTGTAATGCGTTTTGGGGTGTATTTTTACACATACCCATGCTAAGTGGGAGAAATATCTCTGTAAATGACAATTGTTTGATTTTTTTACACACAATTGTCCATTTACATAGAAATTTCTCCCACCCAGCATGGGTATGTGTAAAAATACACCCCAAAACACATTATACTACTTTTCCTGAGTACGGCGGTACCACATGTGTGACACTTTTTTGCAGCCTAGGTGCGCTAAGGGGCCCAACGTCCTATTCACAGATCATTTTGAAGCATTTGTTTTCTAGACTACTCCTCGCGGTTTAGGGCCCCTAAAATGCCAGGGCAGTATAGAAACCCCACAAGTGACCCCATTTTAGAAAGAAGACACCCCAAGGTATTCCGTTAGGTGTATGGCGAGTTCATAGAAGATTTAATTTTTTGTCACAAGTTAGTGAAAAATGACACTTTGAGAAAAAAAACCAATAAAAATTAATTTCCGCTAACTTTTGACAAAAAATAAAATCTTCTATGAACTCGTCATACACCTAACAGAATACCTTGGGGTGTCTTTTTTTCTAAAATGGGGTCACTTGTGGGGTTCCTATACCGCCCTGGCATTTTACAGGCCCAAAACCGTGAGTAGTCTGGAAACCAAATGTCTCAAAATGACTGTTCAGGGGTATAAGCATCTGCAAATTTTGATGACAGGTGGTCTATGAGGGGGCGAATTTTGTGGAACCGGTCATAAGCAGGGTGGTCTTTTAGATGACAGGTTGTATTGGGCCTGATCTGATGGATAGGAGTGCTAGGGGGGTGACAGGAGGTGATTGATGGGTGTCTCAGGGGGTGGTTAGAGGGGAAAATAGATGCAATCAATGCACTGGGGAGGTGATCGGAAGGGGGTCTGAGGGGGATCTGAGGGTTTGGCCGAGTGATCAGGAGCCCACACGGGGCAAATTGGGGCCTGATCTGATGGGTAGGTGTGCTAGGGGGTGACAGGAGGTGATTGATGGGTGTCTCAAGGTGTGATTAGAGAGGGGGAATAGATGCAAGCAATGCACTGGCGAGGTGATCAGGGCTGGGGTCTGAGGGCATTCTGAGGGTGTGGGCGGGTGATTGAGTGCCCTAGGGGCAGATAGGGGTCTAATCTGATAGGTAGCAGTGACAGGGGGTGATTGATGGGTAATTAGTGGGTGTTTAGGGTAGAGAATAGATGGAAACACTGCGCTTGGGTGGTGATCTGATGTCGGATCTGCGGGCGATCTATTGGTGTGGGTGGGTGATCAGTTTGCCCGCAAGGGGCAGGTTAGGGGCTGATTGATGGGTGGCAGTGACAGCGGGTGATTGATGGGTGTCAGTGACAGGGGGTGATTGATGGGTGGCAGTGACAGGGGGTGATTGATGGGTGATAGGTGATTGGCAGGTGATTGACAGGTGATCAGTGGGTTATTACAGGGAAGGACAGATGTAAATATTGCACTGGCGAATTGATAAGGGGGGGTCTGAGGGCAATCTGAGCGTGTAGGCGGGTGATTGGGTGCCCGCAAGGGGCAGATTAGGGTCTGATCTGATGGGTAACGGTGACAGGTGGTGATAGGGGGTGATTGATGGGTAATTAGTGGGTGTTTAGAGGAGAGAATAGATGGAAACACTGCGCTTGGGTGGTGATCTGATGTCGGATCTGCGGGCGATCTATTGGTGTGGGTGGGTGATCAGATTGCCCGCAAAGGGGCAGGTTAGGGGCTGATTGTTGGGTGGCAGTGACAGGGGGTGATTGATGGGTGATAGGTGATTGGCAGGTGATTGACAGGTGATCAGTGGGTTATTACAGGGAAGGACAGATGTAATTAATGCACTGGCGAATTGATAAGGGGGGGGGGGGTCTGAGGGCAATCTGAACGTGTGGGCGGGTGATTGGGTGCCCGCAAGGGGCAGATTAGGGTCTGATCTGATAGGTAACAGTGACAGGTGGTGATAGGGGGTGATTGATGGGTGATTGATGGGTAATTAGTGGGTGTTTAGAGAAGATAACAGATGTAAACGATACATTTGGGAGGTAATCTGACGGCGGGTTTGCGGGCGATCTAATGGTGTGGGTGGGTGATCAGATTGCCCGCAAGGGGCAGGTTAGGGGCTGATTGATGGGTGGCAGTGACAGGGGGTGACAGGGGGTGATTGATGGGTGATAGGTGATTGGCAGGTGATTGACAGGTGATCAGTGGGTTATTACAGGGAAGAACAGATGTAATTAATGCACTGGTGAATTGATAAGGGGGGGTCAGAGGGCAATCTGAGCATGTGGGCGGGTGATTGGGTGCCCGCAAGGGGCAGATTAGGGTCTGATCTGATAGGTAAAAGTGACAGGTGGTGATAGGGGGTGATTGATGGGTAATTAGTGGGTGTTTAGAGGAGAGAATAGATGTAAACAATGGATTTGGGAGGTGATCTGATGTCGGATCTGTGGGCGATCTATTGGTGTGGGGGGGTGATCAGATTGCCCGCAAGGGGCAGGTTAGGGGCTGATTGATGGGTGGCAGTGACAGGGGGAGATTGACGGGTGATTGACGGGTGATTGACAGGTGATTGACAGGTGATTGACAGGTGATCAGGGGGATAGATGCATACAGTAAACAGGGGGGGAGTGGTCGGGGGGGGGGGGGTCTGGGGAGAATCTGAGGGGTGGGGGTGATCAGGAGGGGGCAGGAAGCAGGGGGGGGATAAAAAAAAAATAGCGTTGACAGATAGTGACAGGGAGTGATTGATGGGTGATTAGGGGGGTGATTGGGTGCAAACAGGGGTCTGGGGGGTGGGCAGGGGGGGGGTCTGATGGGTGCTGTGGGCGATCTGGGGCAGGGGGGGAGAAATCAGTGTGCTTGGGTGCAGACTAGGGTGGCTGCAGCCTGCCCTGGTGGTCCCTCGGACACTGGGACCACCAGGGCAGGAGGCAGCCTGTATAATACACTTTGTAAACATTACAAAGTGTATTATACACTTTGTATGCGGCGATCGCGGGGTTAACATCCCGCCGGCGCTTCCGTATAGCCGGCGGGATGTTGCGGCGGGCGAGCGGTGACAGGCACCGGCGGAGGATCGCGTCACGGATGACGCGATCGCTCCGCCCATGCCCTTAGAAGGACCGCCGCCTCTGTGGGTGAGCCGGTCCTTCAGGGCTCCACTTCCTAGCCGCCGCTGTGCGTTAGGCGGTCGGGAAGTGGTTAAGCTGCGCTGCTTTAGCAGCGCAGCTTAATGAATCAACCCCATATAGTGGTTTTACTGTGGAAAAATGCTGGTGTACTTGGAGGAGCTTACACAAGTAAAACATAAAAAAGTGTTATAATAGGAGTGTGGGCATAAAAGAACTCTTGTGATGATTGGTCTGATAAGCAGGGCCGGATTTGTACTTTTTTCCACCCTAGGCCCACTGTCACCAACCGCCCCCAACATTAACGCTATTTCCCTCTTAAAAATCGCTAGTGGGGTACTGCATATGCACAGCCAAAGCTACACACTTCCTTGATCGTACTCCAATGGCTGGCAGTATTCTACTCATGCGCAGAATACTCCCATCCACAGGAGCACAACTGAGGAGGTGCATGGCAAGGGCATACGCAGTAGCCCACAACTGGTCTAGTGGGCAAGCTTTTGGATGGGGACAGCGACACAATGTAACAGATAAGAAGAAACCCAGGGACCCGTAAGGCTATGAGGGAATGGAAGAAGCCCCAGGTTAGTAAAATAGAACTTTTCTCATGTCTCAGGTACACTTTAAAATAAACCTGAGATATAGGCCTCAATTCACTAAGCTTATCAAACACTTTATCAAACGTTTGATAATTTTCCTCATGGGTAAATCTAAAATTCACTAAGGTGTTATAGATTTATTGAACGTTTTATCGATAAAATGTTCAATAACGCTCTATAATACCTTAGTGAATTCAAAATTAGATTTTACCCATGAGGTAAATTATCAATTATCAAATGTTTGATAAAGTGTTTGATAAGCTCAGTGAATTGAAGCCAAAGTATAAGGTTTTATACTTACCTGGGGCTTCCTCCAGCCACCTTGAATCCATCTGCTTAATTGCCGTCCTCCTGATCCCCTATGTTATCCTGCAGTGGAGTCTATGATCGAGCCCAGTCTTGCGCCACTGCACATGTGTGTTCCCAGGCTGGCCACATACACCTTAGAATTGAAATCCCATGGCTGGGAAAGTTCTGCGCAAATAATGTTGCACAAATTGCACATGTGCAGAACACTCCCAGCTATGTGTGATTGGTCCCTGTGAAACCCGACAGGGCCAGTTGGGGAATTTATAGTGCCAAACTGCGAAAATACAGGCTGTACAACGATCAAGGAGCTGGACTACAGGGCTGTGGCTGCTGTACACATCTGAATAGAAGCTCACAGAGTGGACAGAGGCAGATCAAGAGTATTAGAATCCCAGTGTGACAGCCTTATGTATCACAACAAAGAGAGGATGGGGACTGGTAAGAAGCCCCCTAGGTATAGTTATCTTAAGAAATTAGGACATTTGTTTCCGGGGTCGGGGGTCGGCACAGTGAACATCAGTCATACAGTACATTAATTTCAATGGTGTCTACTTACAGCAGCCTTTATCTCCCCTGCTGTCAGACCCTCTGGCATCACACACGCTGGGAGTGAGGTGATGGCTGTGCACAGCAGAGAAACTTTTTCCAAGGAGGGGGAAGAAGGTCTGGACTCTGGAGCTGCACGCTGCCTGCACACTAGGATTCTCATCCATAATAAATCAACCCCAGCTGCACCGGGAGACACCAGACCTTCACATCCACTCTACACTCCTGGCTGGCTGATGTCACATTGATTGATAAAGGTTAGAGAGTGTTACCGGCTGTATAGGAAGTCACCACTGCCCGGGGCAGACTTGGGAGAGAGAATCTGCGTGCAGGAAGCTGCAGCCTCACAGTGCACTGCTCCTAGCTGGCAATCGCAGAGCTGCTCTGTTCACACAGACAGGCTCAGACGGACAGTCAGAGCAGGGCGGCTGCGGACTTCCAGAGTGGGCGAGCAGCTCTTATGGCAGATGACAGGTGCAGTTAACCTGTCACCCGCCCTTCGGAATGTAGCAGATTCTGTCGCCCTAGTTCCAGGCCTCGGGGGCCTGCCCCTAAATCCGGCCCTGCTGATAAGCATTTTTTGGCACATAGTGCACACCAAAATAAAGGTAATAAATACAAAAGTTATTTACAGCAAGTTGTAAGCTCAGGTAGCAGAGCAACAAAGGTCAAGCCAAAAGTCCCAGCAAGTCACAAGTCCAGACAGTGGCATAATAATGAAGCAGAGCGTAAATTCTAGAAATAAACAAACACATAGGAAGGAAACCGCAAATCCCAGCTAACTTATTTTCACAGATGATGTAAGGTTAAAGCTTTTAGTTACCAGTCGGCTGGTTAGTCCATTGAGGCTCTGTCTGCAGAATCAGGTTCCACTCTAGCAGTAGCAACAGCAGTCCAGGGGCTCGTATACTTCTTACGCAGTGGGGCCCCAGTTACAGCATCTGGGCTACCCACTCTTACAGCATATAGCTAGCAGACATGGCTTGTCCTAGGGGAGACTCAGTCTTGCCTCAAACAACAGTAGCACACACACCAGAAGTCCACTGTTCTCTGCCCAGGTATTCATACATTGCACAGAGTAGCTCCAGGGCTGGGCAGAACAGATCTTAGCAATAGCTGTAATAGCAACAGGCCACACCTTATAAAAGTCTGATAGTGAGACCAGGCATGGCCTGACAGATCAGCTTGTGCCAATTATTTGTTCCCCATCAATCAAAACTACCTAGAAAAAATATTTTTTTAACATGAATGAGGTGCAATTGCAGTGGAATTCATTCAGTCATGCACCCATACTTCAAACTACAAAAAAATATGTTCCCCTGTCAATTGATGAACATCAAGCCACACTGGCAAAGCCTGTTGATACTCAAATCATACCCATATCACAATGGTGGGCAATGGACTCTTCCATACCTCTGTGTCCCTCAAAAAGAAAGGTGGTAATAGTAAAAGAATGGTGGTAATAGTAAATTGGGGGGATTTAAAGGGGGCCCCCCAAAAGCAAACAGTGAAGAACAAATTGCCATATGCAACCCTGCACCTGACAATCATGGCATCTGTCCAAAATCCCACTTCACAGCCACACACTCATTCATACTAAGAGCAGTACAGTTCATTATGGACAAAAAATGGAGACAGCCACATTGTGATGCAAAGGATGATTACAAGGAAATGGGGCAGCACCATCATTCAGGACCAAGGCCAGCAGCAGTGCTGAATGGACTGCATGGACAACCATCTAGTTTACAAAGTGCCACCCTCATTTGTTTAAGCAGGAATGTCACAGGTCTGTTTTCAGTATCTATTTTCCTCCTCTTGCCATATTTTCACTGGCATGTATTTAGGTTGAGGATAAGCAAGCGTTGGTCTGTTTTGTGTTGTTTTTATACGGCGAGCCCAACAGAGATGCCTGCCATTAACACTTGTTAAGAGCTACTCATGAATATGGTCGTTTTTACACAACACCCAGGTGACTGGAATGCAGAAATAAAAAGGCATCAGACAGGATGAATACAATTACCTAAGGGCCAACATGCTTACGCAGCCTGCATTACAATGGTATATTAGAAGCATCAAAAACGTCTACTGCAACATATTACAGACTTCATCAATAATCAGCACATCCACGGAACTATTCTCTCTGGATGTTCAGGCTAATTTAAACAACCATTGTTTTAAAGATTCATCATCTGGAGCAAGCTCTTTTTCTCATCTCAAATCCCCACATTTTTACAATGGCACAGCTTTCACCGAATCCCAGTCTTAATTTCCTCAAGGACACGAGTATCCTTTCCTGCACTTGTTGCCTGCGTGTCTTATCTTTGAGAAATGGGCTTCGTAATTTCTTTGTAGTTACTGTATTGACATCTGGTTCTTCAAGATGAAGTCATTATGACATATTGCTCATTTTTCCCTCCAGTCTTCTCAGAGCAAGAATACTACAGTCGTTTCCATGGTGCTAAAACAGTTGCAGAAGATTGAAAGCTATAATATTTGGAAGACAATAAAACAAGTTTTTTTTCTCCCTTTACTCCCATGTATAGCTGTGCTATCTCCTTTCATGATTGTGCCTCTTAAAACCTTGAACATGGAAGGAATTTGAATAATGGCAGCATTTGACATCTTTCACTTTGAAATATACAGTGCATTATTGCTCATTAGTTTGTGATGGCACACAATGTTGTCGAAGTAAAGGTCTGGTCTATTGTTTTCTGGATAATAACTCAATTTGTGTAGGGAAGCGGAATGCTTATTTAAAGTAATGCATTCTCTTCTATGAAATATTCTCCTCTTCTTCCTAGATACAGCATCTTAGTGCCAGCCTGGGATTATAATGGAAAATATATTACTCTGTCTTACGTTAGCTCCTCTGAACAGTCTTCACAGTGTGCATTAAGCTGGAAAACAGGGAAAGCAGCAAGGAGCAGTAATAGAATAGTTTTTAATAAAGTAACACTAGCTTGTTAACGCAAACCTGAGGTGAAAATACCCTAAAGAGGTAAACAATTATATTGATAGTCCCAAACCTAAATAGGACTTTCCTGGCGGATCAGTTTTATTTTGGCGCACGGCTCTGAGAGCCGAGCGCCGAAGTTGGGCGCCCCATAGCAGCTATGTTATGCTGCGTGGGGCGCGTAGAAGTAATTTAGGGCTCCGGCAGCTGCCAGACCCCGAATTACATCTCCCTCCGAGTTGCAACAACTCGGAGGGGGAATAGTATTAAAAAACCGCCTCAAAGTTTTGCGGCAGCGGTGAGAGCCGTCATTCGGCTCTCCCCGCGACGAACTGAGTGGCACCGATTTAATATGTACTCCTTTCCTGGCACATCCCACAGTCTTATTTTGTAGTTTAACATTAAAATCTACCTTTAAAGTTTCGACTGTCTCAAGCACATGAGTTTTTTTCCATTATTTATCAGCCACACAGAGCTTTACAATCCTAATTAGTTGTCGATGAGGGCTGGCGCCAACTAGAAATTGCAAAACTCAATTGCAATAATTTAGCTACTAGTAGTAAGACTAGTAATTTGTGGAGCTAAGGAGTGCAGTGAGCTTGAAATTGCATGCAGGGTTTAGGGAAGGTCCCTTCAAAAATGTAGCACCTGTTTGTGCCATGCTTGTACAGATCATGTTGAGAGTTTCCTTCACTGGTGTATTAAACTCTCATTATTGCATAAATGTTTTCCTGATTGTGTGTATGAAAGCTCCACACTAAAGAGAGCTCACAATTCTTTTGCTTTTCCTCACCCATCCAGCAGCACTTGGTCGCAAAAAAGTACTTTCAAAATGATTTTAAGTATTTTCTTGCTGGTGGTTTAAAAAGCATTTTATGACAAGGTATGACAACATCACCTAGGAGAAAACTAAGGAGAAAAAGGGAATTGTATACGGGCCACTGTCTGTCACGCCAATCTCCATTTAGGTTCCGTAGTGATGGTCATGTCTTGGAAATCTCATGGAGATGCATGTGATTTGTTTGATCAACTGATAGATTTGCAAAGCTCTGATTTGTTGGGATCACTTCCTGCTTTAACACATGATCATGACTAACAAATCAGAGACTTCCATATCTATCACCTGACCAAACTGATCATATGCTCCTCCCTGAGTTCTCCTAGACATGACCAACACTAATCTTCCATTAAACAAATACTTTTAAACTAATTTATTACCTGGTTCAGGACTGTGTGTAGTAAAAACTACGCTACACTCATAGCTGCCTAAGCCTGATGCGGCGTGGTTTTAATGCCACCTGATCCTGTGCACGGGACACAATAGCATTCCCCACCAGCACAGAACTCAGCTCAGTCTAGAGAGCGCTGAGCTCCGTAACTCAGTCAGGAGTCGCTTTCATTGGCTCCTGACCTCCCGATCACTGTAAGCCAACCACAGTGATCAAGAATTGCAAAAGTAAAAAAGGGACCAGAGAATTTGGTCCGCAATCAGTTAAAATTGAAGTTGCACACTCATATAAACACTGGACAAAAGTGTTCAGAGTTTTTTCATGCTCTCCCCCAGTACGTTGGCTGCTTGAGACCGCTACCAATACTTAACCTAACTCACCCAGCTACAATTTATTCCGATATCCGCGCCGCCTTTGATGCTTCATTTGCTCTCTCTTCTGCTATTTATCAGGTGCATGCCACCTAATCTCGATATTCATTGGGTACCCAGTTTAACCCCTGACCACCGATATTTGCTTCAGTCACCAATTTGCTGCAGTGCAGCTGATGGCCAAATTAACCGCTTTGACCTGAAGTGAGTTTCCTCACAGTAAATACTTTCCTACCTGTCACTGGGTAGAGTTGTACTATTTATTTTTAAACCGTGTTTGAGGAAGAAAAGATCATCTAATTTAACATGGTAGTCCAGTTGTACTAAACTACATTGTGTTATATTTCAAAACTAACACAAGAGATTTTACTGTTTGTTTTTTTTTGGGCAAGGTGAGTCCAATATAAAGGGTGCTTGCAGGGGTCTGTCCATTCTTCCTTTGCCCGTAGTGTACCTGCCGCTGCCTGTGCTGCTGGTGCGACATAGTACAGCTGCAAAACCTTATTTAGCTTACAATGTGTTATGTGTTTTGTTTTCTTTTACTAATATTCAAAAATAACTGTATAAAAAAACACAGTTTATGTCTATGCTACAACTCTCCCCTGCCCACTCAATTTTCACAGTTTAATCAATAAGATTGTTACAATGAATCAATTGTTTACAGTCAATAAAAGCACTACAGGGAACATTCCATTCATCTGCCACCTCCACTCCTTCCTCATTTTCTAGCTCCAGGCATGAAGAGCTCCATAAACCAATACCCCACCTGTAAGCAGCAGCCATTGCGCAGCATCACAACACACATGTTGTCACACAGTTCTGCAGCTTTTGATGAAGGGTTTTCATTCACTGCAGGACTGGGCCTGTGGAAAAATGTGTTCTTATTTCACTTGAAGGTTGTATATAGGAAGAGTGATCTACCTATATTATTATTATACATTATAGTATTATTATTTATTTATATACAGTAGGACCATCATCTGTAAGGATCTGCACATGCAGATTCTTATCAAGACAAGGCAGGAGCAAGAAATCACATATAAGAAAATACCGAGGTCTGCAAAGGTTGGATTAGAAGGTGAATAAGGTGCTTATTTACAAAGGTGCAGCAATTCAAATGTACAACCACAATACACATACAACCAGTGACACGATGAACCACAAATACCAGAACCCCTCTAACTGACTAACTATATATATATATATATATATATATATATATATATATATATACAACAAATATGCAATAACTCAGATCACACAATATATACAATTGCCAGGCCCGGTCCTCCCATGATGGCAAGTGAGGCGACTTCCTCAGGCGGCAGAAGTCTGGGGACAGAAGTCTAGTGGGTCTGGCCAACCTATACTGGGGGCATCTGTACTTAGCTACCAATACTGGGGGTACCTATACCTGGTTACCTACCTACATTGAGGGTGTTTTTTGGGGGTCTCACCGCAGCTATAAAGTCTAGTGCAAGCTGTCGGCTGCTGTGCGAGATATTTCAATTCAGGAGGGGGGGGGAGAGGTGCATCCTCACAAGTTTGCTTCAGGCAGCAAAAAGTCTAGAATTGGCCATGACAATGTCACACACGGGAACACAAATATATACAGAAGCGGAAAAACGTATTCAGCAAGTAAGAGATGTCAGACAGGCAATAATCAACCAGGCAATCAGAATATCACAGGAGGCAAGAATAGTCGGACTGGCAAGGGTCAATCCCGGGAGTTCAGAGTTCAGGACAAGGATATAGGAGCACAGGGAAAACGGCAGAGTCACAATACTGCAAAGTACCAGAATGATCTAGCAATGTGCTGCTAGGAAGTCCACCCTTAAAGGGGCACTTAAGTCTGCTTAAAAAAAAGTTTTACTCACCTGGGGCTTTTACCAGCCCCCTGCAGCCGTCCTGTGCCCACGCAGACATGCTCAGATCCTCCTGCCCCCGGCGGCAGCTACTTCCGGTTTTGCCGACAGGCATGGGAACGCGAGTGATTCCTAGCGTTCCCGGCCACAATAGCAATATAGAGGGCGCTATTGCGACCAGGAATGCGTTGCCAGCGCTGTCGGCCTGTCAGCAAAAGTGACAGTAGTTGCTGGTGGGGGACAGGAGGATCCGAGCGAGTCTGCGTGAGAACAGGACAGCTGCAGGGGGCTGGTAGAAGCCTCAGGTGAGTAAAAGTCATTTTTTTACAGACTTAAGGATTCCTTTAAAGAGACTCTGAAGTCTCCGAAAATTCAGGTTTTTATTGCAAAAACCTGTTCAACATGATTGCCCTAACTAAAACGCTGCATACCCGCGGCTGAAATCTAACTAAATCCCCCCAAACTCCCCTTGAAAAATCCACGACTTTCTTGGTCGTGGATTTTGCTGCCCCGTGAGCTTCTGTGAGAGGCAAAGCTTTCAGCTGCAGCTCTGCCTCTACACGCGTCTATCAGCGCGTATCTCC